>NC_137066.1:2937131-3223844 GCF_032717465.1 Coenobita brevimanus
CCCTGTCTCCCCCTCCCTCCAAATGTAAATACATCCTGGACACTCTCGGCTTCGGCTTTGAGACCAACGGGGCGGCCTGTCGAATTCTCCTGACCTGTTCCGCCTCAGCACCGAGAAGGGTCAGCAAGGTCAGAGGTCGTATCTACAAAAGGTATTAACACTCTCAGGCTGTATTTTGGTGGTTTGGGAGTCCGTAACGCCCTTTTCATGGCGGATTATTTTGTCTGTTGCATCTATTATGCCTTAGTCTTCTCGTGCGTGTGATTTATATAGTTTTAACATCGACACACTCTCTCTCTCTCTCTCTCTCTCTCTCTCTCTCTCAATGCACCTCCACCCACCACGCCCAGTAAAAGAGAAGCATAATGAATGAGGCTAAAATGTCACACCTGTTGTCACCTGTCCTCCTGCAATCACCTGGATCAGATCAACCTGCAACATTGAAGGGGAAATCAGTAGGGGCGTGTTCCCCTTGCATGCGTGACCTTTCTTCCCCTCTCCCTCTCCCTTACCCTCTCCCCTCTCTTCCCTTCTCTCTTTCCCTCCCCTCCTTCCTCTTAACCTACCCCCCATCCTTCCATCCAATGCAGGTTCCCCCTCCCCCACTCACTCCCCCCTCTCACCCTTATTCCCTCCCCCCTCCCCTCATCCCGTTCTCTCTCCACCCCCTCTCCCCTCACCCATATACCCTTCTTAATTCCTTTTTACCTACTGTGTCGTCTCTCCCTCATCCTCTACTCACTTCTTCTCCCCTCATCCTCTACTCACTTCTTCTCCCCTCATTCTTTCCCCCTCCTTGCCCTTGTTTTTTGCTACCTCACGCTTCACCTTCCTCTCCCTATTCTCACCGTCCCCTCCCTATTCTCACCGTCCCCTCCCCTCCTTCTCCCCACACAGTCCTATACCCTCCCTCTCACCTCTCTTTCTTCACATCTCTCCCCTTCTCACTCCCTCCACATCTCCTCACCTCCTCCCCTACGTCTGTCCAAGCCCAGACCTGTCTAAATTAAATCAGAGAGAGAGAGAGAGAGAGAGAGAGAGAGAGAGAGAAATGTAATATATATGAGAAACAGGAAATGTCTATTCATACAAAATTAGAAAGAGATAGGGAGGTCGATTATTTTATTACCCAAACGTTTCGCCGTTCCTTCTCCTTCCTTTCATTGCATTCTCTCTCTCTCTCTCTCTCTCTCTCTCTCTCTCTCTCTCTCTGCCTGCCTGCATACATTCTCTTTGAACCCCAGTTCCCAGTTCTCTGTTGCATACATTCTCTCTCTCTCTCTCTCTCTCTCTCTCTCTCTCTCTCTCTCTCGGGAAGGGATTCGTTTATTTTTTTCCAATCTTTTTCGACCCCCATCCATAGAAGTTTTATTTTTTAGGCTATTGCGGCACAATTTTTTTTTTTTTTTTTTGCAAGTCATGTCTTCCTTTTTTCTTGTTTTTTTAAATTGTTTTTTTATCCGTCATTTTCTTTTTAATTAATGACTTTTCTCACTTCTTTTTTTGTTTGCTTTGTTTTTTCTTTTTTCATGCATGTTTTCTTTTTATTGTTCCGGTTTCTTTTGCTTCTCTTTCATTAATTTTATCATCTTTTTTTTTTTTCGTTCTTAATTTCTTGCGTATACCATCTCAGCCAGTTTCTCTCTCTCTCTCTCTCTCTCTCTCTCTCTCTCTCATCAAATCATTTTCCCATATCCTTTTTCTTCTCTTTATTTCTCCTACATTGTTTTCTTTCACTTTATTGCCCTTACTGATTTATCCTAATTTTCTCTATGTCTCTTACGACTTCATTCCTCCAAAAATTTTTAATCAATACCTCCTACTAATTCCTCATTTAGAATTTCTCTTATTTGTAGGACGGAATTAAGCAACAGATCCATTTCTCTCTCTACCCAGAATTTCTCCTCGTAAATTTACTCTTTTTCTCTGTGTCTGTCTCCTCTCGTCATTTACTCTTTTTCTGTCTCTGTCTGTCTCCTCTCGTCATTTACTCTTTTTCGCTCTTTCTCCTCTCGTAATTTACTCTTTTTATCTCTCTCTTCTCTCGTATTTTACCTGCCATTCATTTTCTGTCGACACAACTACTATTCGTAACTTAATCTATTTTTTTTTTTGCCCCAATTTTATGCCGTGGCTTGCTTCTTGTTATTCACACTTCTGGCTTCTTATTTTTGCCATATATTTTCGTCTCTTATTTTGTAACTTAATTCTCTCTTGCTTCTGTGACTGAATCTTGGCTCTATAATGTGATTTCGTGTCATCTGCAATACGAAACTGGAGTTGTCCTGATTTTTCTCGTGTTATTCCTTTTTATTATATTTTCTTACCGAACTTTTTGCTTTGTTTTATTTTCTCGGTAGTTTGTGGTCATTTCCTAGTCCTTTTGTCTAGTGTCATTTCGTTCCTTTATATATTTTTTTTTCTCCTGTTTTGTCCTCGTCTTGTTTGTGTCTTTTGTATGTTCTGGCATATTTTTTCTCTGCCTCCCTCTGTTCTCCGTCCTCTTTCCTCTCCCACTTTCCATTCACCCTACCCTTCCCTACCTCTTGTCACAATTGCATTTCGCTCTCCTAGCCTTTCTTTGCTTCAAATTTCTTTTTCATCCAGTATATAAATATATATATATATATATATATATATATATATATATATATATATATATATATATATATATATATATATATATATATATGTATATATATATATATATATATATATATATATATATATATATATAGAGAGAGAGAGAGAGAGAGATATGTATATATATATATATATATATATATATATATATATGTATATAACGTATATATATATACAAACATATGTATATATATATATATATATATATATATATATATATATATATATATATATATATATATATATATATATATATATATATATATATATATATATATATATATATATATATATATATATATATACATATATATATATATATATATATATATATATAATATATATATATATATATATATATATATATATATATATATATATATATATATATATATATATATATATATATATATATATATATATATATATATATATATATATATATATATATATATATACATATATATATATATATATATATATATATATATATATATATATATACATATATATATATATATATATATATATATATATATATATATATATACATATATATATATATATATATATATATATATATATATATATATATATATATATATATATATATATATATATATATATATATATATATATATATATATATATATATATATACAGTATATATATATATATATATATATATATATATATATATATATATATATATATATATATATATATATATATATATATATATATATATATATATATATATATATATATATATATATATATATATATATATATATATATATGCCAGTATTAAATTCTTTTATAACGCAGTCAGATCAAAATAAATACTTTAATATCCCTTGCACCACTTCAGACTCGTAACAAGAAAATGGCTTAACCTTGCCAGGATAATACTCTGAAGAATCTTGTGATTATGTTTATTATTGTGAAATTTTTGAAATTTACGGGTGTAGGCGTTAAACATATAGTTGCGACAGCTGCCTAGTGAAACTGTTTCAGTGCTATCATGGAGGGTCAGAGTAGTGATAGTGTTGTGGCTCCATTGCAAATTATTAACAAACAGGATGCCCTAGATTAGTTAGACAGTTAATGAGACGTTATTGTGCGTAGATAAAGCTTTGGATATCACATTTGAATCTTCTAATGTGTTCTCCCTTGCAAATTTAATCTGTCAGGAGGTATTTGGGACCGACCCTTACTATGTTCCTCCTTCATTGACTGACCTCGAGAGTGAAAAATCAGTGCCCTTTTCTTATGAGTGCCTTGTTAATCAAACTGTTGTTCATCAGAGAGAGACTGATTATAATGAAGCACAAGCCCAGCATGATCACGAACTTAGAATGCTGCAGCTCAGATTGCAGATGCAGAGGGAAGAGACTAGAGAGTGCGAAAGAGAACTAAGAGAGAAAGATATGGAGAGAGAGAGAGAGAGAAAGAGAGAGTGTCATAAAAGACTTTGTAGTTACTTGTAGAGAAGTTATATATTAGACTTGTGGACGAGCGGTTGTTATACTTGAGTTGTTTGTAAGTAGATAATCTTGGTTCCCATTTGTCATGCAATGACAGGAGAGGTAAAGAATAGTATGGGACTATTTTTATTTGTCTTGGAAATATTAAACAAAGTCTCTCACACACGAGTGAAGTATAAGTAGAGTCCCGCTAGCTACCTCCCTGTCTCGTTCTCTCTCTCTCTTTCTTCCAAGTTGCTAAGCCTTTCTCCCTACTACCCGCCGATTCTATGCCCTCTCTCCTTCTCAGCTCTCTTTCCTAAATTCTGGTGAAACAGGGGTCGTGTCACGTGTGTTACACTGTGGTTGGAAAGTTCCAGAAACCTGTGTGTGAGTATGTGTGTATGGTCACTAGGCTTTGTTCACCTGCTATTTCGCTGACAAACTACCTGCATCATCTCCTGACTTGCTACGTCCTAATCTGTCATCAGCTTTTCCTCAGTTTACCTTGCAAGATCATTTCCCATTCCCAGGTTCGCATAGAGCTGTCTATCTGTCTCTTTATCTATCTATCTATTAAGATTTGTAAATATAATATGGACTCATAACATTGCTCGGCCCACACCGCTGAAGGTCCTCCAACAGCAATTATCATTGACATATGCTAATCTATTAGTACATAATGTTGATTACAATATTGTATACATATAACATTCATAGTAAATAGCAATTATCCAGTAATATTATATTTTAAATAAGTTGTATACATATTTGAATAAATGCATTAAAAGTAAACTATCTAACTGTAATACAGTATGTACTTGGGTTATTGTAGTGAAATGCATACATGCAAGAAAAAAAAATAGTTTAAAATTAAGATTATGGTAAGAGTTATTAATATTTCATTTAAAGATAATGGAACTGGTATGCCATACATGGGTCATTCTTCTTCGTATTATATATATATATATATATATATATATATATATATATATATATATATATATATATATATATATATATAATTAATACTATATACATAATATGTACACATCATTCAGGGGGGTTAACTTGGATGTTAACTCTCCCCCCACTACTGACTCCAAATTTGCAATTCTTGCATGCATTCTGTGCATTGCGAACAGCAGTACTGCAAATACAATGCAGAAGATTATAAAGACAGTAGGTGCTGGGCTATACACATAATATGGGTTGAACATACTCAAACTCAAATCTTCCCAGGGCTTCATTGTTTCATTGATCAGTTGCATAGTTTCAAACTTAGGTGAAGTCAACTTAATACTTGTGCTCATGTTTAAGTCCATATCAGGCAGTGGGTGGAAATGTTTGTGTGTTTGATTGAGAATGGCGTAGTGATTGATGGTGGATAAAGTAGATATGGCTGGTGTAAATACCCACAGTAATCTGGTGCTATGTATAATCCTGATGCTGATGTATGAGATGGTGGTATATCTGGACAGACTATGTAAACTGATGTGTTATGAGGGAAATAAAAAAACTGTGAGTGTTCGATGCGTTGATGGTGTACAAGTTTATCTGGAGCAAAAGTGAAGTTGCAATGATTATGAATATTGTCATTTCTGATGATAGCCACCAAATGTCATAAAAGACTTTGTAGTTACTAGTAGAGAAGTTATCTATTAGACTTGTGGACGACCGGTTGTTATACTTGAGTTGTTTGTAAGTAGATAATCTTGGTTCCCATTTGTCATGCAATGACAGGAGAGGTAAAGAATAGTATGGGACTATTTTTATTTGTCTTGGAAATATTAAACAAAGTCTCTCACACACGAGTGAAGTATAAGTAGAGTCCCGCTAGCTACCTCCCTGTCTCGTTCTCTCTCTCTCTTTCTTCCAAGTTGCTAAGCCTTTCTCCCTACTACCCGCCGATTCTATGCCCTCTCTCCTTCTCAGCTCTCTTTCCTAAATTCTGGTGAAACAGGGGTCGTGTCACGTGTGTTACACTGTGGTTGGAAAGTTCCAGGAACCTGTGTGTGAGTATGTGTGTATGTCACTAGGCTTTGTTCTCCTGCTATTTCGCTGACAAACTACCTGCATCATCTCCTGACATTGCTACTTCCTAATCTGTCGTCAGCTTTTCCTCAGTTTAACTTGCAAGATCATTTCCCATTCCCAGGCTCGCATAGAGCTGTCTATCTGTCTATTTATCTATCTATCTATTATGATTTGTAAATATAATATGGACTCATAACAAGAGAACTAACGGGGGGAGAGAGAGAGAGAGAGAGAGAGAGAGAGAGAGAGAGAGAGAGAAAGAACTTAGAATGAAAGAGATAGAAAAGGAAATTGAGTTAGAAAGGATTAGATGAGAACAAAAGATATGTGGTCAGGAAACAAGCTCACTTCATCAACATGTAAATCCGACTCAACTAGTTCCTGCACTTGATGGGAACCTTGTACTGGAATTCTTCGACCACTTTGAAATGGTGGCCGAAGGCAATCGATGGGATAAGGATTTGTGGGTTTCCTATGTACAAACGGCGCTTAAAGGTAAGGCTTTGAGAGCCTATGATAGTTTGACAAAAGATGAAGTTAAAGATTAAGAAACTTTGAAAGCGGCCGTACTAATGCTGTTAAAGCCTGAGGCTTACAGGCAGAGGTTTAGGAACTGTAGAAAGCGCCCTCATGATACTTATTTTGATTTCTCTAGGAGGTTGTCTGATGCGTTTCAGCAGTGGACGCGGAGCAAAGACGTGAAAGATTCATACCAGAAGTTAAAAAATTTAGTCATTCTGGAGAGCTTCATGGAGAACTTTGACAAAGAACTGATGGTTTACTTGGCTGATAAGAGAGTTAAAACTGCTGCTGAAGCCGCAGTCTACTGTATGTAGATGATAATGTACTGCTTACGAATATAGATAAACCGAAAGAAGTTCCCCAGAAGTCCTCTCCTAAGTAGTGGTATCCCCCACAGACCCGGAAAACTCCAACTGAGCGAGCTCAAAGTCAGTCTCCAATTCACACTCGCACAACTCCTCCAATAACAACCCCAACACACCCAAGCAATATACGCACCCACACTCTCCCCGATCATTACTTGCTCGTATTGCAAGAAATTTGGCCATACTGTCGATAGCTGTTGACGTAAGGCTGGCATTTCTAAACCAGTCAGTTTTGTCTCTCAAGCTCCAGTGGTTACTCCTTCAGTTAACTCTCCCGTCGTGTGTCAGGGAAGTTCAAATGTTTTACCCCCTTCTAGGGCTTCTGTTGTCCAAGAAGGTGGAAGGAAGGAGGGCACAGATGTTTTGGAGCCTGTTGTTTCAGGTGTTGTACAGGCGGTGACGTGCAATGTTGCCCCAACGTCCTCTTACTCCCCCTACCTCTACAGTGGCTCGGTGGTGGTTGACGGTGTTGAGCATCGTGTACGTATTCTACGGGACACCGGTTCATCTATTTCTCTGTGGGTAAGGCCTAACAGTTCTGTTTCTGAAGGTTCCGTTGGAGAGTAGGTTCTGATCAGAGGTGTGACTGGTACAAAGACTGTGCCATTGATTGCGTGTGAAATGAATTGCCAGTTGTTTGATGGTTCAGCATGACTGGGTGTTATTGATTATCTTCCTGAGAGAGGTGTTGATTTAATTTTGGGGAATGATTTAGTGAAAGGTGAAGAAATTACCGCTCCAATGTTGTCAGAGGTGTCTGTACCTGATGTTGCACCAATAGATTCTAAGGAGGAGGAAGTGTTCCCTGCCTGTGCAGTGACAAGGGCTATGTCATGTGCGGCTGGGAGTCAACAGGCAGAATCCCCTTGTGATCTGCCCTGTGATATTGTCCTGGGAGTAGTAGAAGATGTTCCCAAGGTTGAGAAAGTAGACTGCCCGGATGATGATGATATTTGTCTGATACGTTTAGCTATACTTCAGAGGATGTTCCGCCTGTTCCATTGGAGGAGGTGGATATCGAAAAGTTCAAGGAGTTGCAAGCTAGTGATGAAGAAATTCAGAAACTGAAGTTGAATGCTGTGGATAGTTTTGAGAAAGAGAAAGGTGGTTGTTTTTATATGAAGGATGGTGTATTGTGGAGGCAGTGGAGACCCCCACATGTTAATGCTAATGATGGGATTTGGGATTATCAAGTGGTGGTGCCGAGCGTTGGTAGGCAGGACTGGAAAAACCTTGCTCACTTCACCCCCTTTGCAGGTCATATAGATGTGAGGAAAACCATGGAGAGGCTGCGGGCAGAATTTTGCTGGCTCTGCATGGCAGTAGATGTGGCGAAGGTGATAAAGTGTTGTCATACTCGTCAGGTGGTCGGTAACCCTAACCAGAACATACCAAAGGCACCTCTTATTCCCATTCCAGCTATAGATACCCCCTTCTCTCGCATTATCATAGATGTAGTAGGTCCCTTGCCTCGGACATCCACCAGTCACCAGTACCTTCTCACCATTATTGACCCTTCCACTAGAGACGCAGAAGCTATTCCTTATGGACCATAAAGGCCAAACCAGTTGTAAAAGCTTTGCTTAACTTTTTCACTAAATTTGGTTTGCCCAGGGAAATTCAAATAAAGGGTCTAATTTTCTCTCCAATGTTTTCCAACAGTCCTTAGCACAACTTGGTGTCTCCCACATAAAGCGCAGTGCTTACCATCCCGAATCTCAAGGTGCCCTAGAGCGTTACCATCAGACGCTCAAGATGATGCTTCGGAAGTACTGCCTGGAGCACATGAAGGACTGGGACCACGGAGTGCCGTTTCTACTGTTCGCCACGAGGGAGGTTCCACAGGAGAGTTTGGGCTTCTCTCCCAACAAGCTTGTGTTTGCCACCGAGTCCGAGGTCCCCTGAGCCTGGTTAAGGAGACATGGAGCAGCGGTGTGAATGAGAGCCAGAGCATACTCCGTTATGTGTAAAATTTCAAGATCCGTATGAGTGAGACTCTGGAATTGACCCACGAGAACTTGAAACAGGTGCAAGAAAATATGAAGGTGTGGTATGATAAGAAGGCCAGGTCAAGGGAGTTTAACATCGGTGATGAAGTGTTGGTGCTGTTGCCACTGCAGGGTCAGCCGCTGGCTGCCAAGTTCAGTGGTCCCTACCCTGTAGTGAGGAAGATTGGCGAGACTGACTACCTGGTTGAGATGCCTCTTCATAAGAAGAAACACCAGCTGTGTCATATCAACATGATGAAGCCGTACCACCATGCTCCTGAGTCTCCAGCTCCTGTTCATTTTGTCTTGACTGGCACTGCTGCGGGAGAGGATGATGAGGACGATGTGTTGGAGTGGGACTGCAACACCCCTGTTTATGCCTGGTTGGAGAATGGTGAGGCAGAGTCCATCTTAAAGTCCAAAATGTCTCATCTGCCTCAGGACCAGTCATCGCATCTGTTAACCCTCTTCTCCACCTATAAAGAAGTGTTCAGTTGCGACCCTGGGCTAACCAACTGGATTCAACACGACGTAGATGTGGGTGATGTTATTCCAGTGAAGCCGTAACCTTACTGAGTCAACTCACAACGACTTTGTGTCTCACACAAAGAGCTCGAGTATATGTTGGATCACGGGCTCATTTCTCTTTGCATTAGTCCCTGGAGTTCCCCTGTGATGCTGCAGCCAAAGCCAGATGGCTTGGCAAGATTCTGCATCGATTACCGTCAGCGTGAACTCCTTGACAAAGACGGACAGTTACCCTTTGCCCCAATTCGAGGACTGCATCAATCGTATTGGTGCCGCCAAGTTCATTACAAAAATAGATTTACAGAAAGGTTTTGGTAGGTACCCTTAACAGAGCGGGCCAAGGATATATTGTGCTCCGTGGCTAGAGGGCAAACCTGTCGTTGTAACGTGATGCCGTACGGTATGAAAAACACCCCGGCAACATTTCAAAGATTGATTAACAAAGTGGTGGAAGGCATGGAAAATTGTGTGGTCTATATTGATGATGTTGTAGTGTATACTGAAAATTGGGAAAGCCACTTAAAGGAACTTAGTTTCTTACTGTCGAGTCTATCCGAGGCTCACTTAGTATTGAACTTGAAGAAGTGTGAGTTTGTGTGTGCGCAAGTTCAATACTTAGGTTACGTGGTTGGGCATGGTTGTGTGCGCCCCCCTGACTCTAAGGTGGAGGCCATTAAGTTTCAAAACCCCTCAGAATGGACGTGAACTAAGGAGGTTTCTCGGCTGTATAGGATACTATCGAAGGTTTCTGATAAAACTTTGCTACTGTGGTGTCTCCCCTCACTGAATTGTTGAAAAGGGAGAAAAGGTTTGAGTGGTCCAAGGAGTATCAGGAGAGTTCTGAGGCGGCCAAAGAGACCTTATGTAACTACTCTGTGATGGCTGCTCCTGATTTTGACAAACCATTTAAACTGGCTGTAGACGCTAGTGACTTTGGGGCTGGTGCTGTACTCTTGCAAGATGATGATCAGGGAGTTGAGCATCCCGTATGTTATTTCGGTAAAAATTTTTCAAATCCTTAACGTAACTATTCAGTGATAGAGTTATTGGGCCTGATCCTCGCTTTGCAACATTTTTCTGCATATTGCCCTGGATTTGGCCCCACCATAATTGTATTTACTGACCACCACCCACTTAAGTTTCTAAATAATCTGAAAACAAAGAATCAGCGACTTACACGCTGAAGTTTGTTCCTTCAACAGTTCGGTTTGGATGTTAAACACATTAAAGGTACTGGTAATGTTATCGCTGATTGTTTGTCACGTAACTGAAGACGAATTTTCCCAAAGGAAAATTCTTTTTTCGGGTGTGGGCGTGTGACGTGTGCCTGATATTATGTATAAATCTTTAGTATACTTTATATGTTCTCATGTATGAAATAATCATTTAGTTGCCTTGGTAATTACAAGTGATTGTTTAGTTATATTGTTACGGTAGTGCCAGCCCGGGGCTATTACAAAAAAAAAGACCACAAGGCAGCCTTAGATGATCGGCCTCCACTGCGTTGCAAAAATAACGCAGACCCCGGCACTCACACTCCGCAAACTAGAGAAAAACTGCGCAACGGAAAAGTACTTATTTAAGAACGCAACACTCTGTACTTTGATAGTAAAATGGACCAGCCTACCTATGGATCTAGCCTACTATCGTCACTACCGGAAGTAATACCGCCCGAGACAGTCTACAGGAACACCTCCCACTTCCGGTGGTGACGACTTTCTACTTAACCCGTGTCCAAGGGGGAACGCAGTTGACGGCTCACGATAGTTTTCACTAGCCTTGTGCAAGTAGATGGGATTGAACTGTGTAGGGGTTATGGGTGTGTGTGTATGTACGTGTGTTGGGGAACGTTAATTAAGGCAGCGAGAGGACTACGGTGAGCCAGACTGGCCCTCCAAAGAGAACAAGGTCACAAAACAAATAAAATAACTACTTCCCTCAGTCAGCAACAAAAGAATAAAAATAAACTTAAATGAAAACGCCAGCTCGGCATAAAAAAAAGACTGGGGAGAGAGAGTGTACAAACACCCGATACTGAAGCTGGTTGGGAAGACACTGCCCTGATCAAGGCTCGTGTGCAGTCAAGCGCGAACGCATGAATCAGATTAATTAACAAGGAACTTAAATTCGTGCCGCTCTCTCTCTCTCTCTCTCTACAATGAATTGGTACTTCTAATGCAAGCAAAACATCATTAAATATACTGGTAGCTCACATAAAACAATCAAAATAATCAAATGCATTCTCAGCATGGTATTAAATAAAATTGCCCTCAGTGGCAGGAACGAAAGAAACAAAAGAACTTGTAACACTCGCTAATTTAAACTCCGCGAATGACACGAATACATACTGCATAATCCCCTAGCCCAGCTGTAACGGCTGCACCCGTGGGAAAGGACAGGTGGACAGCGTAACACGCCCTTCCCCAAGGGAAAATTTTGAGCCCTGGATCAAAATTTTCGAATCAAGACCCTGACCCCTCCCTGGATAAACAATCAGCAATTACATTATCAGTCCCTTTAATATGCCTAACTTCTAAATTGTACTCTTGCAAAAGCAAACTCCAGCGGGTCAAACGCTGGTTCTTAAATTTAAACTTGTTCAAAAACTGCAGGGGATGATGGTCTGAATAAATCTTGATCACAGGGCCAAAAGGGGGCAGGTAGACAGCAAAGTGTTGCAGGGCCAGGATAATCGCTAATAACTCCTGCTCTATGACGGAATAGTTCTTCTGGGCTCTATTAAACTTCTTTGAGAAGTATGATATGGGATGTTCAACCTGGCCCTCATCCGGCTGCATCAACACTGCTCCTACCCCTACTCGGCTAGCGTCAACTGCCAGCACAAAAGATTTGTCAAAATCTGGTGCACGCAATATAGGGGGGTGGCACAGCAGAGACTTAACAGTAGTAAAAGCTTGCTCACACTCGGCTGTCCACTGCTACTTCTTATCCTTGCGCAATAAGTCAGTAAGAGGGGCAAGCACTGTGGAGTAATTCCCAATAAATCTTCTGTATTAGCCGATCATGCCCAAAAATCGCTGGAGGGCACGGCGACACTGGGGTGCTGCAAAGTTGGAAATGGCATCCACCTTAGCCCAAGGTGGAGCCACTTGCCCATGTCCTACAACAAATCCAAGGTACTGGACCTTAGCACGTACGAACTCGCACTTGTCCAAGTTGACTACTAAGCCAGCTTCCTCCAACTGCTTAATGAGCATTTCCACATGATCAAGGTGCTCCTCCCACTTGGTGTCATACACAATGACATCATCGATGTAAACGACACAATTAGGTATGCCATCCACCACTTTATCCATAAGCCTCTGGAAAGTGGCTGGAGCATTCTTCAATCCATAAGGCATCACCTGGCACTGATATACTGCACCACTGACAACAAAGCTAGCCACTTGTTTAGCCTGTTCCGTCAGCGGGACCTGCCAGTATCCTTTTACTAAGTCAAGTTTGGTGATATAAGTGGCATTTCCCACCTTGTCCACGGAGTCATCGACCTGAGGTAAGGGATAAGCATCGGTCTTAGACAGGGAGTTAACCTTCCGAAAGTCCACACACAACCTAACCTTCCTATCTGGCTTCGGCTGTAAGGTAACTGGAGAACTCCACTCACTGAAACTCCTCTTGATCAATCCATGGTCCAACATATACTTGATCTCATTATCGAGAGCTTTCTGTCTGATAGGGTTGATGCGGTAGGGAGCTAATTTTACAGGCTTACTATCCCCAACGTCAATGTCATGAGTAGCCCAAGTTGTCAATCCCGGTGAATCTCCAAAAACTTTCGGATGTTGCCATAATCTGTTGCACAGCTCTTCTCGCTTTACTAGATCAAGGTGTCGCAATTTCTCCACCAGAGCTGCATAACCATTGCCCTCCCATAGGTCAGCTGGTAACATCTCACCACGACTAAGCACTTCCTCCTGCTCCTCCAACTCACTACCAACCGCCAAAACTACAGGAGCGCTCTTATCCCTGGTTCCCTCAACGTCCACTCCAAAGTCACCTTCTAGGGACTGCGGCTGTAACCCTGGTCCACTACTCACATCACCGGCACCAACAGTTCCCTCCACAGCAAGTTCCTTTGATGCCACGTTCTCCCTTCCCCGTCCTACACATCCCAGGTGAGACACATCAGCAGTCATCCCACAATGAGAATCAACTGGGCGGTAGTATGGCTTCAACATATTAATGTGGCACAACTGAGTACTCTTCTGCCTATCTGGGGTAACAATTAGATAGTCAAGTTCCCCAACTCTCTTCTTCACAATATAAGGACCACTGAATCTAGCCGTCAGAGGTTTTCCTTGCATGGGCAGCAGTGCCAAAACTTCATCTCCTTGCTTAAACTCACGACTTCTGACCTTCTTATCGTAATGAGCCTTCATTTTCGCTTGAGCCCCGATTAGATGGTCACGGGCAAGCTCTAAAGCGCAATGCAGTCTCTCCCGAGTGCGGCAGACATAGTCAAGCATGGATTCCTGGTTGCCAGATTTGTTGTTACTCCACGCCTCTCGCACCACATCCAAGGGACCACGAACTCTGTGCCCAAACACTAACTCACTGGGTGAAAACCCTAATGACTCAGTTGGTACCTCTCTCACTGCAAACATAACAAAGGGTACCGCTAGGTCCCAATCCTTTCCACTATCGTAGCAGAAGGTGCGCAGCATTGTCTTTAAGGTCTGATGATGCCTCTCCAGGGCACCTTGTGACTGCGGATGGTAGGCACTGGACAAAATGTGTTTGATGCCCAACTCTGTCATTGTCTGCTTAAACAGATTAGATGTAAAATTCACTCCACGGTCTGACTGCAACTCCTTGGGCAGGCCAAAATGAGTAAAGAACAGGATAAGTTGCTTGACTACTGACTTCGCCTGCATGCTTCTGATTGGTATAGCCTCTGGGTATCGCGTTGTAACATCCATTATGGTTAACAAATACTTGTTTCCAGCAGAAGTAGGAGGTAAAGGGCCCACGATATCAATGATTACCCGGGTAAACGGAGGTTCAGCTGCAGGAATGGGAGTCAAAGGGGCCACAGGAAGAACATGATTAGGCTTGCCCACTATCTGACACGTTTGACAGCTCTTGATGTACACAGCAACTTGTCCCGGCATACTTGGCCACCAAAAGTTATATCTTAAGCGCTGCACTGTCTTTCTGTTTCCCAAGTGACCTGCTAAAGGTCCCTCATGTGCTAACTGTATTAACGGCACCCTATACTGCACAGGCACCACCACCTGCACTAACTCACCCACTCCTCCATCCACCGTGGCGCCAGTGGGCGTCCATCGGCGATGTAAAACATTGTCTTTAATCAGGAACTCCTCCTTACCACACTCCGTACTTCTTTCTTCCCCTACTCGAGGAAACAAGGGCTTTAATGTTACATCCTTTGTAGTTACTTGTAGAGAAGTTATATATTAGACTTGTGGACGAGCGGTTGTTATACTTGAGTTGTTTGTAAGTAGATAATCTTGGTTCCCATTTGTCATGCAATGACAGGAGAGGTAAAGAATAGTATGGGACTATTTTTATTTGTCTTGGAAATATTAAACAAAGTCTCTCACACACGAGTGAAGTATAAGTAGAGTCCCGCTAGCTACCTCCCTGTCTCGTTCTCTCTCTCTCTTTCTTCCAAGTTGCTAAGCCTTTCTCCCTACTACCCGCCGATTCTATGCCCTCTCTCCTTCTCAGCTCTCTTTCCTAAATTCTGGTGAAACAGGGGTCGTGTCACGTGTGTTACACTGTGGTTGGAAAGTTCCAGAAACCTGTGTGTGAGTATGTGTGTATGGTCACTAGGCTTTGTTCACCTGCTATTTCGCTGACAAACTACCTGCATCATCTCCTGACTTGCTATGTCCTAATCTGTCGTCAGCTTTTCCTCAGTTTACCTTGCAAGATCATTTCCCATTCCCAGGTTCGCATAGAGCTGTCTATCTGTCTCTTTATCTATCTATCTATTAAGATTTGTAAATATAATATGGACTCATAACATTGCTCGGCCCACACCGCTGAAGGTCCTCCAACAGCAATTATCATTGACATATGCTAATCTATTAGTACATAATGTTGATTACAATATTGTATACATATAACATTCATAGTAAATAGCAATTATCCAGTAATATTATATTTTAAACAAGTTGTATACATATTTGAATAAATGCATTAAAAGTAAACTATCTAACTGTAATACAGTATGTACTTGGGTTATTGTAGTGAAATGCATACATGCAAGAAAAAAAAATAGTTTAAAATTAAGATTATGGTAAGAGTTATTAATATTTCATTTAAAGATAATGGTACTGGTATGCCATACATGGGTCATTCTTCTTCGTATTTTATATATATATATATATATATATATATATATATATATATATATATATATATATATATATATATATAAAACTAAAACTATATACAAAATATGTACACATCAATCAGGGGGGTTAACTTGGATGTTAACTCTCCCCCCACTACTGACTCCAAATTTGCAATTCTTGCATGCATTCTGTGCATTGCGAACAGCAGTACTGCAAATACAATGCAGAAGATTATAAAGACAGTAGGTGCTGGGCTATACACATAATATGGGTTGAACATACTCAAACTCAAATCTTCCCAGGGCTTCATTGTTTTATTGATCAGTTGCATAGTTTCAAACTTAGGTGAAGTCAACTTAATACTTGTGCTCCTGTTTAAGTCCATATCAGGCAGTGGGTGGAAATGTTTGTGTGTATGATTGAGAATGGCGTAGTGATTGATGGTGGATAAAGTAGATATGGCTGGTGTAAATACCCACAGTAATCTGGTGCTATGTATAATCCTGATGCTGATGTATGAGATGGTGGTATATCTGGACAGACTATGTAAACTGATGTGTTATGAGGGAAATAAAAAAACTGTGAGTGTTCGATGCGTTGATGGTGTACAAGTTTATCTGGAGCAAAAGTGAAGTTGCAATGATTATGAATATTGTCATTTCTGATGATAGCCACCAAATGTCATAAAAGACTTTGTAGTTACTAGTAGAGAAGTTATCTATTAGACTTGTGGACGAGCGGTTGTTATACTTGAGTTGTTTGTAAGTAGATAATCTTGGTTCCCATTTGTCATGCAATGACAGGAGAGGTAAAGAATAGTATGGGACTATTTTTATTTGTCTTGGAAATATTAAACAAAGTCTCTCACACACGAGTGAAGTATAAGTAGAGTCCCGCTAGCTACCTCCCTGTCTCGTTCTCTCTCTCTCTTTCTTCCAAGTTGCTAAGCCTTTCTCCCTACTACCCGCCGATTCTATGCCCTCTCTCCTTCTCAGCTCTCTTTCCTAAATTCTGGTGAAACAGGGGTCGTGTCACGTGTGTTACACTGTGGTTGGAAAGTTCCAGAAACCTGTGTGTGAGTATGTGTGTATGGTCACTAGGCTTTGTTCACCTGCTATTTCGCTGACAAACTACCTGCATCATCTCCTGACTTGCTACGTCCTAATCTGTCGTCAGCTTTTCCTCAGTTTACCTTGCAAGATCATTTCCCATTCCCAGGTTCGCATAGAGCTGTCTATCTGTCTCTTTATCTATCTATCTATTATGATTTGTAAATATAATATGGACTCATAACATTGCTCGGCCCACACCGCTGAAGGTCCTCCAACAGCAATTATCATTGACATATGCTAATCTATTAGTACATAATGTTGATTACAATATTGTATACATATAACATTCATAGTAAATAGCAATTATCCAGTAATATTATATTTTAAACAAGTTGTATACATATTTGAATAAATGCATTAAAAGTAAACTATCTAACTGTAATACAGTATGTACTTGGGTTATTGTAGTGAAATGCATACATGCAAGAAAAAAAAATAGTTTAAAATTAAGATTATGGTAAGAGTTATTAATATTTCATTTAAAGATAATGGAACTGGTATGCCATACATGGGTCATTCTTCTTCGTATTTTATATATATATATATATATATATATATATATATATATATATATATATATATATATATATATAAAATTAATACTATATACAAAATATGTACACATCATTCAGGGGGGTTAACTTGGATGTTAACTCTCCCCCCACTACTGACTCCAAATTTGCAATTCTTGCATGCATTCTGTGCATTGCGAACAGCAGTACTACAAATACAATGCAGAAGATTATAAAGACAGTAGGTGCTGGGCTATACACATAATATGGGTTGAACATACTCAAACTCAAATCTTCCCAGGGCTTCATTGATCAGTTGCATAGTTTCAAACTTAGGTGAAGTCAACTTAATACTTGTGCTCCTGTTTAAGTCCATATCAGGCAGTGGGTGGAAATGTTTGTGTGTATGATTGAGAATGGCGTAGTGATTGATGGTGGATAAAGTAGATATGGCTGGTGTAAATACCCACAGTAATCTGGTGCTATGTATAATCCTGATGCTGATGTATGAGATGGTGGTATATCTGGACAGACTATGTAAACTGATGTGTTATGAGGGAAATAAAAAAACTGTGAGTGTTCGATGCGTTGATGGTGTACAAGTTTATCTGGAGCAAAAGTGAAGTTGCAATGATTATGAATATTGTCATTTCTGATGATAGCCACCAAATGTCATAAAAGACTTTGTAGTTACTAGTAGAGAAGTTATCTATTAGACTTGTGGACGAGCGGTTGTTATACTTGAGTTGTTTGTAAGTAGATAATCTTGGTTCCCATTTGTCATGCAATGACAGGAGAGGTAAAGAATAGTATGGGACTATTTTTATTTGTCTTGGAAATATTAAACAAAGTCTCTCACACACGAGTGAAGTATAAGTAGAGTCCCGCTAGCTACCTCCCTGTCTCGTTCTCTCTCTCTCTTTCTTCCAAGTTGCTAAGCCTTTCTCCCTACTACCCGCCGATTCTATGCCCTCTCTCCTTCTCAGCTCTCTTTCCTAAATTCTGGTGAAACAGGGGTCGTGTCACGTGTGTTACACTGTGGTTGGAAAGTTCCAGGAACCTGTGTGTGAGTATGTGTGTATGTCACTAGGCTTTGTTCTCCTGCTATTTCGCTGACAAACTACCTGCATCATCTCCTGACATTGCTACTTCCTAATCTGTCGTCAGCTTTTCCTCAGTTTAACTTGCAAGATCATTTCCCATTCCCAGGCTCGCATAGAGCTGTCTATCTGTCTCTTTATCTATCTATCTATTATGATTTGTAAATATAATATGGACTCATAACAAGAGAACTAACGGGGGGAGAGAGAGAGAGAGAGAGAGAGAGAGAGAGAGAGAGAGAGAGAGAGAGAGAGAAAGAACTTAGAATGAAAGAGATAGAAAAGGAAATTGAGTTAGAAAGGATTAGATGAGAACAAAAGATATGTGGTCAGGAAACAAGCTCACTTCATCAACATGTAAATCCGACTCAACTAGTTCCTGCACTTGATGGGAACCTTGTACTGGAATTCTTCGACCACTTTGAAATGGTGGCCGAAGGCAATCGATGGGATAAGGATTTGTGGGTTTCCTATGTACAAACGGCGCTTAAAGGTAAGGCTTTGAGAGCCTATGATAGTTTGACAAAAGATGAAGTTAAAGATTAAGAAACTTTGAAAGCGGCCGTACTAATGCTGTTAAAGCCTGAGGCTTACAGGCAGAGGTTTAGGAACTGTAGAAAGCGCCCTCATGATACTTATTTTGATTTCTCTAGGAGGTTGTCTGATGCGTTTCAGCAGTGGACGCGGAGCAAAGACGTGAAAGATTCATACCAGAAGTTAAAAAATTTAGTCATTCTGGAGAGCTTCATGGAGAACTTTGACAAAGAACTGATGGTTTACTTGGCTGATAAGAGAGTTAAAACTGCTGCTGAAGCCGCAGTCTACTGTATGTAGATGATAATGTACTGCTTACGAATATAGATAAACCGAAAGAAGTTCCCCAGAAGTCCTCTCCTAAGCAGTGGTATCCCCCACAGACCCGGAAAACTCCAACTGAGCGAGCTCAAAGTCAGTCTCCAATTCACACTCGCACAACTCCTCCAATAACAACCCCAACACACCCAAGCAATATATGCACCCACACTCTCCCCGATCATTACTTGCTCGTATTGCAAGAAATTTGGCCATACTGTCGATAGCTGTTGACGTAAGGCTGGCATTTCTAAACCAGTCAGTTTTGTCTCTCAAGCTCCAGTGGTTACTCCTTCAGTTAACTCTCCCGTCGTGTGTCAGGGAAGTTCAAATGTTTTACCCCCTTCTAGGGCTTCTGTTGTCCCAGAAGGTGGAAGGAAGGAGGGCACAGATGTTTTGGAGCCTGTTGTTTCAGGTGTTGTACAGGCGGTGACGTGCAATGTTGCCCCAACGTCCTCTTACTCCCCCTACCTCTACAGTGGCTCGGTGGTGGTTGACGGTGTTGAGCATCGTGTACGTATTCTACGGGACACCGGTTCATCTATTTCTCTGTGGGTAAGGCCTAACAGTTCTGTTTCTGAAGGTTCCGTTGGAGAGTAGGTTCTGATCAGAGGTGTGACTGGTACAAAGACTGTGCCATTGATTGCGTGTGAAATGAATTGCCAGTTGTTTGATGGTTCAGCATGACTGGGTGTTATTGATTATCTTCCTGAGAGAGGTGTTGATTTAATTTTGGGGAATGATTTAGTGAAAGGTGAAGAAATTACCGCTCCAATGTTGTCAGAGGTGTCTGTACCTGATGTTGCACCAATAGATTCTAAGGAGGAGGAAGTGTTCCCTGCCTGTGCAGTGACAAGGGCTATGTCATGTGCTGCTGGGAGTCAACAGGCAGAATCCCCTTGTGATCTGCCCTGTGATATTGTCCTGGGAGTAGTAGAAGATGTTCCCAAGGTTGAGAAAGTAGACTGCCCGGATGATGATGATATTTGTCTGATACGTTTAGCTATACTTCAGAGGATGTTCCGCCTGTTCCATTGGAGGAGGTGGATATCGAAAAGTTCAAGGAGTTGCAAGCTAGTGATGAAGAAATTCAGAAACTGAAGTTGAATGCTGTGGATAGTTTTGAGAAAGAGAAAGGTGGTTGTTTTTATATGAAGGATGGTGTATTGTGGAGGCAGTGGAGACCCCCACATGTTAATGCTAATGATGGGATTTGGGATTATCAAGTGGTGGTGCCGAGCGTTGGTAGGCAGGACTGGAAAAACCTTGCTCACTTCACCCCCTTTGCAGGTCATATAGATGTGAGGAAAACCATGGAGAGGCTGCGGGCAGAATTTTGCTGGCTCTGCATGGCAGTAGATGTGGCGAAGGTGATAAAGTGTTGTCATACTCGTCAGGTGGTCGGTAACCCTAACCAGAACATACCAAAGGCACCTCTTATTCCCATTCCAGCTATAGATACCCCCTTCTCTCGCATTATCATAGATGTAGTAGGTCCCTTGCCTCGGACATCCACCAGTCACCAGTACCTTCTCACCATTATTGACCCTTCCACTAGAGACGCAGAAGCTATTCCTTATGGACCATAAAGGCCAAACCAGTTGTAAAAGCTTTGCTTAACTTTTTCACTAAATTTGGTTTGCCCAGGGAAATTCAAATAAAGGGTCTAATTTTCTCTCCAATGTTTTCCAACAGTCCTTAGCACAACTTGGTGTCTCCCACATAAAGCGCAGTGCTTACCATCCCGAATCTCAAGGTGCCCTAGAGCGTTACCATCAGACGCTCAAGATGATGCTTCGGAAGTACTGCCTGGAGCACATGAAGGACTGGGACCACGGAGTGCCGTTTCTACTGTTCGCCACGAGGGAGGTTCCACAGGAGAGTTTGGGCTTCTCTCCCAACAAGCTTGTGTTTGCCACCGAGTCCGAGGTCCCCTGAGCCTGGTTAAGGAGACATGGAGCAGCGGTGTGAATGAGAGCCAGAGCATACTCCGTTATGTGTAAAATTTCAAGATCCGTATGAGTGAGACTCTGGAATTGACCCACGAGAACTTGAAACAGGTGCAAGAAAATATGAAGGTGTGGTATGATAAGAAGGCCAGGTCAAGGGAGTTTAACATCGGTGATGAAGTGTTGGTGCTGTTGCCACTGCAGGGTCAGCCGCTGGCTGCCAAGTTCAGTGGTCCCTACCCTGTAGTGAGGAAGATTGGCGAGACTGACTACCTGGTTGAGATGCCTCTTCATAAGAAGAAACACCAGCTGTGTCATATCAACATGATGAAGCCGTACCACCATGCTCCTGAGTCTCCAGCTCCTGTTCATTTTGTCTTGACTGGCACTGCTGCGGGAGAGGATGATGAGGACGATGTGTTGGAGTGGGACTGCAACACCCCTGTTTATGCCTGGTTGGAGAATGGTGAGGCAGAGTCCATCTTAAAGTCCAAAATGTCTCATCTGCCTCAGGACCAGTCATCGCATCTGTTAACCCTCTTCTCCACCTATAAAGAAGTGTTCAGTTGCGACCCTGGGCTAACCAACTGGATTCAACACGACGTAGATGTGGGTGATGCTATTCCAGTGAAGCCGTAACCTTACTGAGTCAACTCACAACGACTTTGTGTCTCACACAAAGAGCTCGAGTATATGTTGGATCACGGGCTCATTTCTCTTTGCATTAGTCCCTGGAGTTCCCCTGTGATGCTGCAGCCAAAGCCAGATGGCTTGGCAAGATTCTGCATCGATTACCGTCGCGTGAACTCCTTGACAAAGACGGACAGTTACCCTTTGCCCCAATTCGAGGACTGCATCAATCGTATTGGTGCCGCCAAGTTCATTACAAAAATAGATTTACAGAAAGGTTTTTGGTAGGTACCCTTAACAGAGCGGGCCAAGGATATATTGTGCTCCGTGGCTAGAGGGCAAACCTGTCGTTGTAACGTGATGCCGTACGGTATGAAAAACACCCCGGCAACATTTCAAAGATTGATTAACAAAGTGGTGGAAGGCATGGAAAATTGTGTGGTCTATATTGATGATGTTGTAGTGTATACTGAAAATTGGGAAAGCCACTTAAAGGAACTTAGTTTCTTACTGTCGAGTCTATCCGAGGCTCACTTAGTATTGAACTTGAAGAAGTGTGAGTTTGTGTGTGCGCAAGTTCAATACTTAGGTTACATGGTTGGGCATGGTTGTGTGCGCCCCCCTGACTCTAAGGTGGAGGCCATTAAGTTTCAAAACCCCTCAGAATGGACGTGAACTAAGGAGGTTTCTCGGCTGTATAGGATACTATCGAAGGTTTCTGATAAAACTTTGCTACTGTGGTGTCTCCCCTCACTGAATTGTTGAAAAGGGAGAAAAGGTTTGAGTGGTCCAAGGAGTATCAGGAGAGTTTTGAGGCGGCCAAAGAGACCTTATGTAACTACTCTGTGATGGCTGCTCCTGATTTTGACAAACCATTTAAACTGGCTGTAGACGCTAGTGACTTTGGGGCTGGTGCTGTACTCTTGCAAGATGATGATCAGGGAGTTGAGCATCCCGTATGTTATTTCGGTAAAAATTTTTCAAATCCTTAACGTAACTATTCTGTGATAGAGTTATTGGGCCTGATCCTCGCTTTGCAACATTTTTCTGCATATTGCCCTGGATTTGGCCCCACCATAATTGTATTTACTGACCACCACCCACTTAAGTTTCTAAATAATCTGAAAACAAAGAATCAGCGACTTACACGCTGAAGTTTGTTCCTTCAACAGTTCGGTTTGGATGTTAAACACATTAAAGGTACTGGTAATGTTATCGCTGATTGTTTGTCACGTAACTGAAGACGAATTTTCCCAAAGGAAAATTCTTTTTTCGGGTGTGGGCGTGTGACGTGTGCCTGATATTATGTATAAATCTTTAGTATACTTTATATGTTCTCATGTATGAAATAATCATTTAGTTGCCTTGGTAATTACAAGTGATTGTTTAGTTATATTGTTACGGTAGCGCCAGCCCGGGGCTATTACAAAAAAAAAGACCACAAGGCAGCCTTAGATGATCGGCCTCCACTGCGTTGCAAAAATAACGCAGACCCCGGCACTCACACTCCGCAAACTAGAGAAAAACTGCGCAACGGAAAAGTACTTATTTAAGAACGCAACACTCTGTACTTTGATAGTAAAATGGACCAGCCTGCCTATGGATCTAGCCTACTATCGTCACTACCGGAAGTAATACCGCCCGAGACAGTCTACAGGAACACCTCCCACTTCCGGTGGTGACGACTTTCTACTTAACCCGTGTCCAAGGGGGAACGCAGTTGACGGCTCACGATAGTTTTCACTAGCCTTGTGCAAGTAGATGGGATTGAACTGTGTAGGGGTTATGGGTGTGTGTGTATGTACGTGTGTTGGGGAACGTTAATTAAGGCAGCGAGAGGACTACGGTGAGCCAGACTGGCCCTCCAAAGAGAACAAGGTCACAAAACAAATAAAATAACTACTTCCCTCAGTCAGCAACAAAAGAATAAAAATAAACTTAAATGAAAACGCCAGCTCGGCATAAAAAAATGACTGGGGAGAGAGAGTGTACAAACACCCGATACTGAAGCTGGTTGGGAAGACACTGCCCTGATCAAGGCTCGTGTGCAGTCAAGCGCGAACGCATGAATCAGATTAATTAACAAGGAACTTAAATTCGTGCCCCTCTCTCTCTCTCTCTACAATGAATTGGTACTTCTAATGCAAGCAAAACATCATTAAATATACTGGTAGCTCACATAAGACAATCAAAATAATCAAATGCATTCTCAGCATGGTATTAAATAAAATTGCCCTCAGTGGCAGGAACGAAAGAAACAAAAGAACTTGTAACACTCGCTAATTTAAACTCCGCGAATGACACGAATACATACTGCATAATCCCCTAGCCCAGCTGTAACGGCTGCACCCGTGGGAAAGGACAGGCGGACAGCGTAACACGCCCTTCCCCAAGGGAAAATTTTGAGCCCTGGATCAAAATTTTCGAATCAAGACCCTGACCCCTCCCTGGATAAACAATCAGCAATTACATTATCAGTCCCTTTAATATGCCTAACTTCTAAATTGTACTCTTGCAAAAGCAAACTCCAGCGGGTCAAACGCTGGTTCTTAAATTTAAACTTGTTCAAAAACTGCAGGGGATGATGGTCTGAATAAATCTTGATCACAGGGCCAAAAGGGGGCAGGTAGACAGCAAAGTGTTGCAGGGCCAGGATAATCGCTAATAACTCCTGCTCTATGACGGAATAGTTCTTCTGGGCTCTATTAAACTTCTTTGAGAAGTATGATATGGGATGTTCAACCTGGCCCTCATCCGGCTGCATCAACACTGCTCCTACCCCTACTCAGCTAGCGTCAACTGCCAGCACAAAAGATTTGTCAAAATCTGGTGCACGCAATATAGGGTGGTGGCACAGCAGAGACTTAACAGTAGTAAAAGCTTGCTCACACTCGGCTGTCCACTGCTACTTCTTATCCTTGCGCAATAAGTCAGTAAGAGGGGCAAGCACTGTGGAGTAATTCCCAATAAATCTTCTGTATTAGCCGATCATGCCCAAAAATCGCTGGAGGGCACGGCGACACTGGGGTGCTGCAAAGTTGGAAATGGCATCCACCTTAGCCCAAGGTGGAGCCACTTGCCCATGTCCTACAACAAATCCAAGGTACTGGACCTTAGCACGTACGAACTCGCACTTGTCCAAGTTGACTACTAAGCCAGCTTCCTCCAACTGCTTAATGAGCATTTCCACATGATCAAGGTGCTCCTCCCACTTGGTGTCATACACAATGACATCATCGATGTAAACGACACAATTAGGTATGCCATCCACCACTTTATCCATAAGCCTCTGGAAAGTGGCTGGAGCATTCTTCAATCCATAAGGCATCACCTGGCACTGATATACTGCACCACTGACAACAAAGCTAGCCACTTGTTTAGCCTGTTCCGTCAGCGGGACCTGCCAGTATCCTTTTACTAAGTCAAGTTTGGTGATATAAGTGGCATTTCCCACCTTGTCCACGGAGTCATCGACCTGAGGTAAGGGATAAGCATCGGTCTTAGACAGGGAGTTAACCTTCCGAAAGTCCACACACAACCTAACCTTCCTATCTGGCTTCGGCTGTAAGGTAACTGGAGAACTCCACTCACTGAAACTCCTCTTGATCAATCCATGGTCCAACATATACTTGATCTCATTATCGAGAGCTTTCTGTCTGATAGGGTTGATGCGGTAGGGAGCTAATTTTACAGGCTTACTATCCCCAACGTCAATGTCATGAGTAGCCCAAGTTGTCAATCCCGGTGAATCTCCAAAAACTTTCGGATGTTGCCATAATCTGTTGCACAGCTCTTCTCGCTTTACTGGATCAAGGTGTCGCAATTTCTCCACCAGAGCTGCATAACCATTGCCCTCCCATAGGTCAGCTGGTAACATCTCACCACGACTAAGCACTTCCTCCTGCTCCTCCAACTCACTACCAACCGCCAAAACTACAGGAGCGCTCTTATCCCTGGTTCCCTCAACGTCCACTCCAAAGTCACCTTCTAGGGACTGCGGCTGTAACCCTGGTCCACTACTCACATCACCGGCACCAACAGTTCCCTCCACAGCAAGTTCCTTTGATGCCACGTTCTCCCTTCCCCGTCCTTCACATCCCAGGTGAGACACATCAGCAGTCATCCCACAATGAGAATCAACTGGGCGGTAGTATGGCTTCAACATATTAATGTGGCACAACTGAGTACTCTTCTGCCTATCTGGGGTAACAATTAGATAGTCAAGTTCCCCAACTCTCTTCTTCACAATATAAGGACCACTGAATCTAGCCGTCAGAGGTTTTCCTTGCATGGGCAGCAGTGCCAAAACTTCATCTCCTTGCTTAAACTCACGACTTCTGACCTTCTTATCGTAATGAGCCTTCATTTTCGCTTGAGCCCCGATTAGATGGTCACGGGCAAGCTCTAAAGCGCAATGCAGTCTCTCCCGAGTGCGGCAGACATAGTCAAGCATGGATTCCTGGTTGCCAGATTTGTTGTTACTCCACGCCT
Source organism: Coenobita brevimanus (assembly GCF_032717465.1). Lineage (NCBI taxonomy): Eukaryota > Metazoa > Arthropoda > Malacostraca > Decapoda > Coenobitidae > Coenobita > Coenobita brevimanus. The sequence continues at coordinate 2,963,671 of NC_137066.1, forward strand.
CTCGCACCACATCCAAGGGACCACGAACTCTGTGCCCAAACACTAACTCACTGGGTGAAAACCCTAATGACTCAGTTGGTACCTCTCTCACTGCAAACATAACAAAGGGTACCGCTAGGTCCCAATCCTTTCCACTATCGTAGCAGAAGGTGCGCAGCATTGTCTTTAAGGTCTGATGATGCCTCTCCAGGGCACCTTGTGACTGCGGATGGTAGGCACTGGACAAAATGTGTTTGATGCCCAACTCTGTCATTGTCTGCTTAAACAGATTAGATGTAAAATTCACTCCACGGTCTGACTGCAACTCCTTGGGCAGGCCAAAATGAGTAAAGAACAGGATAAGTTGCTTGACTACTGACTTCGCCTGCATGCTTCTGATTGGTATAGCCTCTGGGTATCGCGTTGTAACATCCATTATGGTTAACAAATACTTGTTTCCAGCAGAAGTAGGAGGTAAAGGGCCCACGATATCAATGATTACCCGGGTAAACGGAGGTTCAGCTGCGGGAATGGGAGTCAAAGGGGCCACAGGAAGAACATGATTAGGCTTGCCCACTATCTGACACGTGTGACAGCTCTTGATGTACACAGCAACTTGTCCCGGCATACTTGGCTACCAAAAGTTATATCTTAAGCGCTGCACTGTCTTTCTGTTTCCCAAGTGACCTGCTAAAGGTCCCTCATGTGCTAACTGTATTAACGGCACCCTATACTGCACAGGCACCACCACCTGCACTAACTCACCCACTCCTCCATCCACCGTGGCGCCAGTGGGCGTCCATCGGCGATGTAAAACATTGTCTTTAATCAGGAACTCCTCCTTACCACACTCCGTACTTCTTTCTTCCCCTACTCGAGGAAACAAGGGCTTTAATGTTACATCCTCCTATTGCTTCACCCTCAATTCTGCTGGCCCAACACGCGCCAGCTCTACTGAGGACTGAGATAAGGGACTGGTCGGGACACTGGATTGCAAAGGGCGATCAATCTCAGCACCACCTCTAGTACACTCGACAGGGGGAGGAATGTCAGACTCCACACTGACATCATCATCACCTCTACCCTCAACAGTGACACTCTGTTCCTCAGGCGCTTTTGACGGTGGTCCTGCATCCCCGCAGTCGACCCCAGCGTCCTGAAATTCTTCTAATTCAGTCGGTGGGCTAGGTTCAGTCTCCACACAGACACACTCAGCACCACCTCTAGTGTCCTGAGTGGGAAGTGGGGCGGCGCCCATGCACGCATTCCCACTCTCCACACCCACCACAGCAACACTCTGCTCACAAGGTTCCTCCATTGGTGGCCCTGCCTCATCACAGTCGACCCCAAGAACCTGTGACTTCGCCAGTTCTTCCTCCCAGGCTGCAACTTGTGCTATAGATCTTGTAATTGCACAGACCGGGAACATGGCTTCCACTTCAGCATCAACTTCAATACCAATTTCTGGGGCGTCAAAACACTTCTCTGCCACAACAACTGGTGGGGGAAGAGATGGAAATACTTTCTCCCCAGCCAGGTCGTTCCCCAGCAGAAAATCAACCCCCTCTACTGGCATTACATCAGCAACAGCTACTTGAGCTGCAGCCTGAACAATGGGGCAATCGAGTTCCACATGAACATAATCATAGTATTCATCTGCGTTCATGCCTCTACACAGCACATACTTTCCTGAGTTTACAGGCCCTCCAGTCACGTTTCTGCACACGGACTGTTGTGCACCGGTATCACGAACCACAGTAACTAGATAACTGATCCCATGAATTTTCACTGTGCCGTGACACATAAAAGGTTTACACCAGTCTAGGGACGATTTCTGAGGCAGTTCATCCGGAGGTGGCGTAGCATGTTGGGTAGCTTTTTCAGCCTGAGCTGGCAGCGAGCACAGCCGGCTGCACTCCAGCTTTCCACAGACTTCTCCCTCACCGTTACCACTCTCCCAACTCCTCTCGTTCACCTGACTCGAACCTACAATTAGTGCCACTGGTTTGGCATTTTGGGAGGCCTTCCACTTAGGGCAGTTAGGCTTGATGTGCCCACTCTGTTTGCAAAAGTAACAAAGTAGCTTCGAACTGGATACAGGGCTCTTTCTCCCAGAATTCTTTTTCTCCTCTGAACTTCCCCTGGACTGATTCACGGGAGATTTATCCCAGGCAGGGCCACTCACAGTCCTCTCCCTGGAATGCTGAATATTAGCATACTTGACCCCCATACTCCGCAAGGCAAACACCCGGTCGTCAGCCCACGTCGCTGCCTCCTTCACGGTCTTAAATCTCTTCTCCCTAATTTTAACACCAATTTCTTTGTCAGCCATGTTGGTAAAATGTTCCATCAAAAGCAGTTCACGCACATCGTTATACGAAGTGGCGCTCTCAGCAACCACTCGTCTAACCTCTCCTCCAGATACCTGGCGTAGGCCATATAGGTGTCAGCAGGTCTTTTCCGAGCACCACGGAACAACAACCGATAAGCCTCTGGTCTAAGTTCATATGCCTTCAGGATGGCTGTTTTAAATTCATCATAATCATCTACATCCTCAGGGCTCATCCTATTATACACTTCCAAAGCTTTTCCCTTCAGCACATTAGATACCAAGCCCACCCAGCGCTGCCTGGGCCACTCAAACTCCCTAGCCTTCTTTTCAAACCTGACAAACCATTCTGTCACCTTCAACTCATCAAATGCCGGCACTAATTTTAGACTCCTTGAGAACCAACTCTCCCTATCCTCTGCACGGCCTGAGGTTTGGGTATCTGAAGTTGGTCTATTAGCAGTCACCTCCAAGCGGGTCTTCTCCAGCTCAAATCGCATTTTTTCAAGCTGCATCTCCAGCTGCATCTCCATCTCCCTCTCTTCTTTCTCTCTGGCACGCTGCATTTCCATCTCCCTCTCTTCTTTTGCACGCTGCATCTCCCTCTCTTCTTTTGCACGCTGCATTTCCCTCTCTTCTTTTGCACGCTGCATTTCCATCTCCAACTTTTTCAACTCCAACTGCAACTGGGCCTCCAGTGACAAGACTCCAGGGTATATAGGAGTGGAATGAACAGCTCCAGGGAAAGCACTAGACATACCTGGGGGAACTGCTCTAAACTGGCTCGGCGGTGTCATAGATGGTAATAGTGGGGTAGCGAAACGAGGCAGCTCAGCACCATAGTCAAACTCAGGGCTCACATGGGGAGTACCTTTGCTATGTGCCTCTCGTTGTTCCATCTCCACAGGTGACTCAGCACGTACGCGATCTGGTGTAGACACGCATGACTCCATGGCGACAATTCAATGGCAGTACTGAATAATAAAATACTAATGCTGACTGAGAAACTACACACACATCAACTTGACCTCAAAGCACAGAGAACATCAAGGTAACGATATCCTAGCAAGAAGAAGGCACTGTTAGGATATCCTGATGCGAGGTCGCCACTGTTACGGTAGCGCCAGCCCGGGGCTATTACAAAAAAAAGACCACAAGGCAGCCTTAGATGATCGGCCTCCACTGCGTTGCAAAAATAACGCAGACCCCGGCACTCACACTCCGCAAACTAGAGAAAAACTGCGCAACGGAAAAGTACTTATTTAAGAACGCAACACTCTGTACTTTGATAGTAAAATGGACCAGCCTACCTATGGATCTAGCCTACTATCGTCACTACCGGAAGTAATACCGCCCGAGACAGTCTACAGGAACACCTCCCACTTACTTCCGGTGGTGACGACTTTCTACTTAACCCGTGTCCAAGGGGGAACGCAGTTGATGGCTCACGATAGTTTTCACTAGCCTTGTGCAAGTAGATGGGATTGAACTGTGTAGGGGTTATGGGTGTGTGTGTATGTACGTGTGTTGGGGAACGTTAATTAAGGCAGCGAGAGGACTACGGTGAGCCAGACTGGCCCTCCAAAGAGAACAAGGTCACAAAACAAATAAAATAACTACTTCCCTCAGTCAGCAACAAAAGAATAAAAATAAACTTAAATGAAAACGCCAGCTCGGCATAAAAAAATGACTGGGGAGAGAGAGAGAGTGTACAAACACCCGATACTGAAGCTGGTTGGGAAGACACTGCCCTGATCAAGGCTCGTGTGCAGTCAAGCGCGAACGCATGAATCAGATTAATTAACAAGGAACTTAAATTCGTGCCCCTCTCTCTCTCTCTCTCTCTACAATGAATTGGTACTTCTAATGCAAGCAAAACATCATTAAATATACTGGTAGCTCACATAAGACAATCAAAATAATCAAATGCATTCTCAGCATGGTATTAAATAAAATTGCCCTCAGTGGCAGGAACGAAAGAAACAAAAGAACTTGTAACACATCGCTAATTTAATTTCCGCGAATGACACGGATACATACTGCATAATCCCCTAGCCCAGCTGTAACGGCTGCACCCGTGGGAAAGGACAGGCGGACAGCGTAACAATATATATATATATATATATATATATATATATATATATATATATGTAGTCGTATGTATACGTGTACGTGTGAAAGACTCGTGAAAACCTGTTGTCTTTTCCCACGTATCCCTCATTTATAAAGACTTACCATTTTTTTCTATAGTGTTGAGGTGTAGACGTGTTTTGAAGTATCGTTATTATAAAAGTATTGTGAATCCCGCTCAGACAGCTTTTGGCGCCAGCGTTTCTGTATTCATGATCGTTGTGTTATAACTATCGGCACATTGGGAATGTTTTGTGCACTTAAGTTAAATCGTGAAAGGGCGTCCTCAATCTCTACTTTTGCGCCCGCACTGTTGTCACATAAACGCCACTGTTACCAGGCGAACTAGCAGCCGTGGGAGCATCATTGCAGAGCTAGTGAAACCCGGCTAGCGGAACCCCTAGACTTCACCAGCTTTCGTACCATGCCTGACCAGCGATCTACTGCCACCGCCTACGACCCGTTGAGGGGGGCATCCAGGAGTAGTTCCAAGCCGCCGGGAGTCACGAAGATCACAGGTGCGGTGGTGTGGTTCAACGTGAAGTCTGGGTACGGCTTCATCAACACCGGGACACCGGTGCTGATGTTTTAGTGCACAGACTCGGGATCGTTGCACCTAACCCCCGGCACTTTTGGCACTCTCTTGGCGAGGGTGAGGCTGTGGAGTTTCGGCTCCGTCAGTCACCCAAGGGTCCCGAGGCTACGGATGTCACTGGGCCGGGAGGTGCTGCTGTGCAGGGCTCTGCCCATGCACGACGGCGCCCCCCGGCCCAGAGACCCCAGTCTCGTGGTCCTGGGTGTTCTGGGGAGACTAATCTCCTGGTTTCGATGTGCATCGCTATGGCACAGGCTTTTTGTGGGGGTGACAAGGCTCTGCTGCACGTTCTCCTCCCTCAGATCTGCGAGGAGAACGGGCTACCAAGACTTGCCATCCCCCAGAGCTTTGTCGGCGACGAACATCACCCCCGACTGACCGGGCCAATGTATGACCCGCCCTCCACTAGAGGTGCAGGAAATCTTTAAACAACAACAAGAACAGGCGAAAGTCAGTTGAGGGATGAAATTTACGTGAGCAGGGTGTGTTGAGGGAGTAACTTAATATTTGTTTTCGTTCCTGTTATGTAAGCTCCATTGTTGAACCGCATCCACACCCGTATACCCGTAACTCAGATAAGTCTTAGTTAGTGTATCATAGTTAGGAATTATTATTAGTATTAGTATTACTTATTATTATTATTATTATTATTATTATTATTATTATTATAGGGCTTTTATGGGTTTGAGACCCCTCGTGTCCTGCCTAGAATTGTATCTATTGTTTACTTTTTTTAGGATTTCAGAGCATTGTCGTGCATAAAATATTTAATACGTTTCGTAATATTTCTTTTTCTGACATTTCTAGTAATTATTTTCTTTGTTAGTTGTTCATTATTGTTCATTCATTATCCCTTTGTAAAATTTAGTTATATATATATATATATATATATATATATATATATATATATATATATATATATATATATATATATATATATATATATATATATATATATATATATATATTGTTACGGAACAGAGAAAACTGTCCCGCAAAGTTCCAGGTTCAAAACAAAAGAGTTAGGTAAAATTACAAGTTAAAGTTTAATGCTCAAACTAACAACTAAACATTCAGGACTCATAAGGATAATGTAATGGCAAAAAACAGGTTAAATATATGGTTAACTGCAATAGCCTCTATTAACACGAAATTAGCAAGAGTAAATTTATCTAAGTCAGCCCTGATAAAATGAGAAATCCGGATAATGCTCAGTTAATGCAAGATATATTATTACAGATACAAAATATTATTACTACTGGCTGACAGCAAAAACTTTACATCAATCACAAAAACCTCACCAGGCCTACGAATTAACACCTTATGCTAAACAGTACAAGAAAAAAAATGTAATAACACTTATACTCAAATTACACAGCAGCTAGATGGTTGGAGACTTCCTGAGCACTCACAAAAATAACAACTGTACAGGGGAGGACAGAGATGTGAACAAAATGAGGAGTAGATCTAAGTGGCAATTAATGCAGAGACTGAGCTCATTATATAGGGGCCGGCAGAGCTTGATACAACTTGTAAGAAGGACGCGCAAATGAAGCCATAGGGGACAAAGAGTTGACACTCCTGCTCTGAACAACAGAAAGAACGACTTACTCTCCTATAAGGGGAGAAGGGGGGAGTGAGGTAGAACACGCTCGTGATCAAACATGCAGCATACTGTACGTTAGAATTATACAAAGGATGATGAAATCATAGGCTATGTAACACCTCCCCACAAAGAAAGGATATTTCTTATTACTCTAAAACAATCTGTCTAAAGTCTAGATAAGGAATCTGGAATAACATTTTCTTTCCCCTTGACATGCTGTATGTCTAATGAATACTCCTGAAGAAGTAGACTCCATCTTGTCAATCTCTGATTTTTATCTTTAAACTTACTAAGGAATTTCAGTGGGTTATGATCGGTATAAATGACTATGGGGTCAAAACCAGAACAAATAAAATGAAAAATGCTGTAAATGGGATATAACTTTAGCATGTTGATGTGACAAAGTTGCTTGTTCTTTCTACGATCTGGTGTGGCGATGACATAGTTGACATCATTGAATTTCTTCTCCACGAAATAAGGACCACTAAACTTGGCTTGAAGAGGTTGCCCATGCACCGGTAGCAGAATCAAAACCTGATCTCCTGGCTGAAAGTGGCGTAACCTGGACTTCTTATCATACCAAGTCTTCATCTTCTCCTGAGCAGCTCCTAAATTCTCTCTCGCCAGCTGTAAAGCAGTGGACAGCCGTTCTTTGAACTTCATCACATACTCCAGCAGGTTGACGTCATCTTCCTTCGACAGCCAGCATTCCTTGAGTAGCTTAAGAGGTCCTCTTACTTCATGGCCAAACAGTAGTTCAAAGGGTGAGAAACCCAGTGATTCATTTGGAGATTCTCTTGCGGCAAATACAACGAATGGAAGACCTTTATCCCAGTCTTTCTGATGTTCCAAACAGTATTTCTTGAGCATCGATTTGAGTGTTTGATGATATCTCTCCAACGCTCCTTGGGTCTAGGAATGGTAAGCTGAAGATGTGATCTGGGTGATGCCCAACTCTTTCAGAGACTGCTTGAAAACATTTGACATGAAATTACTTCCCCGGTCTGACTGTACCTGCTTGGGCAGACCAAACTTTGTGAAGAACCCTAGCATTTCCTTAACCACGTTCTTTGCCGAGATATTTCTAAGTGGAATGGCTTCAGGATAACGAGTAGCCATATCAGTCAGGGTCAACACATAAGAAAATCCTGAAGAAGTCTTAGGAAGAGGGCCCACAATATCCACCAACACACTGGTGAATGGCGCCTCAAAAGGAGGAATGGGAACTAGAGGTGCAACTTTTCGGTCTGATTACACTTCCTCACAACTTGACAGGTGTGACAAGACTTACAATACCAGGAAACATCCCTGAAGATACCTGGCCAGTAGAAGTGTTTCAAAATGCGTGCCACAGTCTTCCTCACTCCAAGGTGTCCTGCCAAACTGGAATCATGAGCCACTCTAATGATATCCTGCCTACAAACACGAGGGATGACAACTTGATGTACAACCTCCCATTCACAGTCGGCTGATGCTGTTGGGGGTCTCCACTTCCTCATAAGTACTCCTGACTTTATATAATAACAAGTAGAAGCACCGGCTGACTCTTCCTCACTGCAAGCAGAGTTAGCTAGACCTTTCAACTCAGGGTCAGTAACCTGCAACTCAACCAACTCTTGACGAGACAAATTATCAACACTACGGGGTACTGCCTCATCTGGTGAGTGGTCCAAATTAGCGAGAATAGTGTCAGCTAGGATAACATCATCATCATCATTATCCTCTAAGTCACCAGTAACTTTAGACTTAGCCCTAGTGACAGCACATGCAGAGAACACATCAGGGACATCACAATCGTGGGTTGCAGCCACTGGCTTACTAGACAACTGAGGAGCTGGACACACTTGACTTCCACCAATATCATTTCCAAGTAAGAAATTTATACCTGACATTGGGAATGTCTCAACCAACCCAACCATAACGGAACCATTAACAAAACCAGACTCTAAATTCACTCTGCACAGAGGGACAGAGAAGTAATTATTCCCTACACCTTGTAAGATTACAGTTTCATCAGAGGAATTAACATTAGAGCCTAGAACACTGGTCAGCATAAAGGATTGGCAAGCACCTGTATCACGATATATTTTAACTGATTTCCTGTCATTACTGTCCAGAGGACTGACAAAACCATCAGACAGGAAATTAGCACATGATCTCTTGAGAGTGTCACCCACGTTACTGCTCAAAAGAGGAGCTTCATCATGAGAATTTAATTTACCTCTCAAAGCAGGTTCAGTTAACTCAGTTAAGGAATTCTGGGAACTCTCAAGGGTGGACACTAGACCAATTGACTGAATATTTAAAGACTCCTTTTTGTTCACATCACGCTGTCTCCTGAAACATTTCTCCGTAGTATGACCAAGCTTACTACAATAAGTACATTTACTTTTCTGAAATCTAGAGGTGAAGCTGGTATTTACTTCCTGAGAAACATTATCTTTATTCTCTTTCCTGTTACCTGTACTCTGATCAGAGGCAACGTACTTACTCTCAGCTTTCCTTTTTTCTTTAGAATATCTCTTGTGAGTGAGAACATATTCATCAGCTAAAACTGCAGCATCAGACAAATTATCTATTCTTTTCTCATCAAGATATAGGCTTACATCTTTATCAATACACCTTTTGAAGTCCTCCAGCAAAATCATCTGCTTAAACTTACCAAAATCAGAATCCACATTCTTAGAATTTAACCACTACTCTAACAGATCATCTTTTATTTTTGCATACTCAACATGGGATTGCTTATCTTGCTTATAAGTTGTCCTAAATTTTACTCTATAGGCTTCAGGAACAAGCTCATAGGCCTTAAGAATCAAGCTCTTAACTACATCATAATTATCAGATTGATCCTGAGGCAAAGATGCATAAGTTACTTGAGCTTTACCGGTGAGAACAGTTTGAAGGAGTACTGGCCAATACTTTTTGGGCCAATTAAAACCTGTAGCTACCCTCTCAAACAACTGAAAATACTTTGTTAAATCAGATTCATTAAAAGGAGAGACAAGTTTAACATTTTTAGCCACATCAAAATCATCAGAGCTAGATGATCCAGTTCCACATTGTTTCAAGCGATACTCATGGTCTGCCTGAATCCTAGCAAGTTCAACTTGTGCCTCAGCCTCCTTAGCACGGGCCTCCTGCAGGGCTAGCTGTAACTTAGCTAATTCAATCTGCGTTTGCTCATTTGGAGGAGTTACATTAAACAAGTTTTCATTAATCATGTCAACAATTTGATCTTTAGAATGATGAGAGCGAACAACAATTCCCAATTGTTGAGCAACAAGCTTAATTTCATTCTTTGTTCTGTTTTCTACATCACACACTGTTTGCACATTTGACAAAAAATCTTTGGCTTCATCAAGCGTAGTAATAGTAGACATCATGAATAAATCACGGTCACAAAATATCAAGCAATATCCTTATGATAATATCCTGAATATCCTGATAAGAGGTCACCAAATTTATGTTACGGAACAGAGAAAACTGTCCCGCAAAGTTCCAGGTTCAAAACAAATGAGTTAGGTGAAATTACAAGTTAAAGTTTAATGCTCAAACTAACAACTAAACATTCAGGACTCATAAGGATAATGTAATGGCAAAAAACAGGTTAAATATATATGGTTAACTGCAATAGCCTCTATTAACACGAAATTAGCAAGAGTAAATTTATCTAAGTCAGCCCTGATAAAATGAGAAATCCGGATAATGCTCAGTTAATGCAAGATATATTGTTACAGATACAAAATATTATTACTACTGGCTGACAGCAAAAATTTTACATCAATCACAAAAACCTCACCAGGCCTACGAATTAACACCTTATGCTAAACAGTACAAGAAAAAAAAATGTAATAACACTTATACTCAAATTACACAGCTGTTAGATGGTTGGAGACTTTCTGAGCACTCACAAAAATAACAACTGTACAGGGGAGGACAGAGATGTGAACAAAATGAGGAGTAGATCTAAGTGGCAATTAATGCAGAGACTGAGCTCATTATATAGGGGCCGGCAGAGCTTGATACAACTTGTAAGAAGGACGAGCAAATGAAGCCATAGGGGACAAAGTTGACACTCCTGCTCTGAACAACAGAAAGAACGACTTTCTCTACTATAAGGGGAGAAGGGGGGAGTGAGGTAGAACACGCTCGTGATCAAACATGCAGCATACTGTACGTTAGAATTATACAAAGATGATGAAATCATAGGCTATATATATATATATTTAAATTCTTTTATAACGCAGTCAGATCATCATAAATAATATCCCTTGCGCCACTTCAGAGTCGTAATATATATATATATATATATATATATATATATATATATATATATATATATATATATATATATATATATCATCTTCAGATGATTCTTGGGCCTCAGTGCGTCAGCATTTATCAGTTTACCAAGGCATGTACATCCTATATAGCAGGGTACCTGTGCTTTTGCATATAGGCAGCTACGTAAGTAATTGTGATTTTTTTTTTTTTTACAATTTTTTGAAAAAAATGAAAAAAATCTACATATTCTAATTCTAACCTCCACTCTACAAAAACTAAAAGTAAAATCTTTATTTTAGTGGTCCTTCTCTGGACATCTATGATTGCACTTCCTGTAGAGAAAAGGAGAAACAGAGCAAGTGAAAAACAGCTACAAACGAGGAAGTAAAAAATGACATGATTCATATTGTTCCCGTTTTCAAAGAACATGTCATATATCTTACATTCTTCATATATAAATTATGAGTTCCATATAGGTCTATACACTTCTCATAACATGTTCAGAAGATAGACAGAATGGTAATCAATGCCAAAAATGATCATACAGGGATCTGTGTGAGCAAAATAATGACAAATTATTTGCCTAATATCCAAGGGACACGTCATATGTACATTTTACATACGTTTACATAAGTGTAGAGCACAAATACAACTCGTGAAGTGTTTAGAAGGTAGACTGAACGATAATCCATGACAATTATTTCACCTGGCCTGGAGCTCACTGCAGTGCCTCGGTCAGTACTCTGCTCGAAAGGTAACCTGGGGTGTTTTGGACCCCAATGGCTCCCTAGTGCAATATCAGTCACTAGTCAGGAAGCTAGAGGGGAGGGCAGGTCCCAAGGTCCAATAGACCCCACATTACCTATCTCGGGTAGTGATGTTTTTTTTTTGCAGCCAGAGATCAAAGGCTGCCCAGGATAGTAAGAACCTCCAGTGTTTCATATTCACACCATGAGAGCTTTTTCGAAATTTCATGGAGGTTACTTTCATTGTATACGGCAATGAAAAACAAATAATTTTCATCACTGGAAACAATATTGTAAATGTTGAATGTGATTTCAGGCCATTGGTGGCCATAATGCAATATTGCCGAATTCGACTTCCCTGCTAAATTCTTATAATTACTAAGTCTTCCAGTGTTTCTATAAATTACTAATCAGTGGGCACTTACAATATACCGTTAGAAAACTGCCTTATTTGCTAGTGTTATTACACGAGACTTAGCTTACTGGCCACACGAGGGGAAAATTTTCCAATTTGACTTCACTCACACGTGCTTCTAGTGTAAACACTTCATTTTCCTCTGATTTTTCCATTCTTCCATGCTCTACAGTCACTTGGAAGTTATTTCACTGTCACTACCAGCACATGTCTAACACCTTTGGCACCTCACTTTTACTTTCTCTCAGTCCGAATTTTACCATCACAGATATCACCAAGTGGTCTTCACCGAAAAAATCCTAATAAATACAAAGTGCTTCACTTACTCTACAATAACTCACAAGTTTATGTACACACAGTATCTGTAACAATGGCGTATGTACTAATTTCCTCATCCTATCCTTAGTTTCCTGACATGGGAGAAAAAAAAATACAAACTTTAACACTCACAAATACTTAGAACTGCTAAGTATTTGTGAGTGTTCCTCTGAGCTCACTGTGGCCACTGACAAGCTCTCTCACTGGTCGCTGTCAGTCTTTTTCCTAGGTTTTATTCCGTTGTGAGGCAGTAGCATGCGGTACTTTCAGTCTCTCACTTGGCATCCACATAGTGCAATTCTGTCTTTGTTATTCATCCTTTGCACACTACATCTGTATTATTATATCTCCTTACAGACTTAAACAACATAATAACACTTTGCACGCACCCTCCTAGACTCGCTCTAGTGACTAATATATACTCAAGCAATTCAAGCAAAATCCATTGCCACATGTTGCACACTTGGTTGTCACTTTATTTACACACTGTTCACACTCAGCACTGTGGTGGCAGACATAGCGGAACAACTGTTTCCTTCACACCGCTGGCTGCGTTATGGCGATGACAACTTCGTTGTATACCCCGTACTTCTCCAGCAGCTGGTAAACCACTTGCACAATCCTCGCAACTTCTTGTGCTTACCTGTGCAGTGAAGGTACTGACTATTGTACTATTGCGGCCAGGAGTTCTTAGCCACCCTCGTCCAGCCAACCCGTGAATGTGGCAGCGTCGCATTCACGAGCACAGAAGTTGCCTTCGATGCATTTCTGTCGAAAAATATCCTTTCAGCTTTGGGCTTGTACTAATGGATAAAGCAATAGTAATATTTACTTTGAAGGTTTGACTCTGATAATACGAATATATCATAATGATTATTTAATAACTTGTTTCTCGTATAGAGCCAAGCAAGTGACAAATATATATATTTGGTTCCACTCCAAGACTTCCTATAGGTTTGAACCAGCGAACACAGAGTGAACAAGTTCGAAACATTCATTTGTTAACAGAAGAGAGAGAGAGAGAGAGAGAGAGAGAGAGAGAGAGAGAGAGAGAGAGAGAGAGAGAGCGTATGGTGGGCGCCTGTGAATTTTGGAATAATGAGGTGGAGGCAGACTGGCGCAGGGAAATGCAAGGGATGAGAAACCCTGGATTTTTGTGATCCATTGAAAACAGGCCACAGTGTGATTATTTCTTCCATCAGTCACTAGAACTTGCATTGCTTTGTGATAATTTTTTTTAGGATTGCTTTCGTTGAAGTAATGAATTAGGAGATAAATGCTGTTGGTTTAACAAAAAACTGTGCTTAAGAAAGTAATTTGCCTCTCTGTCCAGAGAGAGATATCCAGTTAATGAGAAAAATACTCATGAGTTTGCCAAAAATCTCCAGGTGCCAACCACCAGAGAGAAAAAAATGCGAACATAAGGCATTTAACAGAATTTACGCGGCCTGCCTAATAATTTGACAAAGTCAACTGGCGTTACCCAGAATAAAACCCATCTTTCATTATGTCCGACGAGACGTTATCCTGGGATTAAACTCCTTCATCAGCCAAAGGAAAAATTCCCTGTTTAGCTCGGGCACCTTATTTACTCGTATCGCATAAAATCATGTGTATGTAGCCGGAATGAAGCCCCTTATCTATGGCCTGGCAAACTCCCTGTAAAGAGTACCCGGTACTATTTTCTGCCGACAGACTGAGTTAAGCGGTGAGACTCATCTTTCGTGTAAGGAAATCCACCCCGCCTATGTGTGTGTGTGTGTGTGTGTGTGTGTGTTGAATTGAGAGTCATCTTTTTTTTTTTTTTTTTTTTTTTTTAAATAATAATCATGGCGGCGCAACTGCCAGGGTCATATGCCGCCGTATAACAAAGAAGTAAAAAGCAAAAAACAAAAAATAGAGGATAAGCCAATAAAAAAGGAGAAATTCTAAATATCTTTAAGAAGTCCTGCCTCCTTGACAAAGGAGAGGGTTGCCCCTCCCAAGGCACAGGCATCCTCCCCAAGCACGGAGGAAAGATGATACACACCTCCATCCGTTTGGTGGTCAGAGAGGAACCGACACCGTAAATTCTCAAGACTAGGACACTCCACCAACAGGTGCCGAACAGTCAAGGGAACCAGACAGTCATCACAGAATGGAGGAGGAGCCCTCTCCATTAAAAAACCGTGAGAGAAACGGGTGTGGCCAATGCGGAGGCGGCACAAAGCAGTCTCCCATTGACGAGGGAAGCCCTGGTAACTGAATGAGCCCACCTTCTGGCAAATCGAGTGCAACTTATTGGCACCCACAGCATCCCAATGCTCCTGCCAACAGCACCAAACTCTGAAGGCAATAAAGGAGCGCATATCTGCAGCAGGCAGACGATACAGAGGGGACTGTGCAAGAGGGGGACGAGCCGCTGCCGCCTTGGCCAGCTGATCAGCTCGTTCATTCCCTGCCACTCCTACATGATCTGGAACCCAACAGAAATCTACACGACGTCCACGACGCCCTAAAAGGAAAAGCCACTCTAAAATGGATAAAACCAAAGGATGAGAGGGATTAAAAGACTCCATTGCAGAAAGAGCACTTCGTGAGTCACTAAAAACAGTAAAAGCAGTGTGGGGGAGAGTGAAGAGAATCTGAAGGGCAAATAAAATAGCAGTCAGCTCAGCCGTAAAAACAGAAGCAGTCACAGGGAGGCTCCCACCTCGACAGAAGGTGGGAAACACCACACCAAAGCCCACACCCGCATCAGACTTAGATCCATCAGTATAAACTGGAATGGAGTCCCCATGAGAAGAGGCATGCTCTAAAAACAGAGAAAATAAAACCTGAGAAGGAAGGGAGGCCTTACTGGATGAGAAGAAATGACAAAATGTCACCCTGGGGAGAAGCCAGTAGCCCACCCTCGGGACACGGTGGGGAGTGATCGGCACAGAAGGAACAGAGAAGCTAGACATAATCGACTGCACCCTGAAACCAAAGGGCTTTGGAAAGGATGGCCGAGTGACAAAAATAGGTGACCGAGAATCTTGAGAGACCTTGAGAAAGGGCACGGAGTCTGGGAGACGAGATAAGCGATACTAACATCTCATCAAAAGGGAAGAGCGGAGCAAGTCTAGAGGAAGGACACCAGCATCAGCCAACAAACTCGAAATCGGGGAAGATCGGAATGCCCCAGTGGCGAGACGAACACCAGCATGATGTATGGAATCTAAAATACGAAGCCGGGCTTCTGAGGCAGAGGAATAAACTTCACATCCATAATGAAGTTTGGATAAAATCAGAGACTGATGCAAGAGGAGGAGGGTCTTGCGATCAGCTCCCCAGTATGTGTGCGCTAAAACTTTCAAGAGACCCAATGCTCTGAGACACTCAGCTTTTACGTACCTCAAGTGAGGGACCCAAGTCAACCGGCTGTCAAAAATCAGCCCTAAAAACCGGGTTTCCTTTAAACACGAAATACGACGCCCATCTAAAAAAGGTTTGGGTCAGGGTGGACTCCACGAATGCGACAAAAATGCATGGCAACGGTCTTCTTGAAGGAAAATCGAAAACCTCGTTCATCAGCCCATCTAGAGACACGGTTGAGAGCCATCTGCATCCTCCTTTCTGCCATTGACATCCGTGAGGCAATGACAGAGATTGATAAATCGTCAACATAGAGAGAGCCACGAACACCATCAGGGAGCACAGAAATAACGCTGTTAATTGCCACTGCGAAAAGGGTAACACTTAGTATGCTCCCTTGTGGCACACCATCCTCAAGGGGACGTGCAGTAGACAGCTCACTCCCGACTCGGACCCGAATAAAACGATTAGATAAAAACTCCCGGATAAAAGTGGGGAGTTGCCCACGGAGACCAAACTCATAGATTGCAATATACCATGACGCCAGGAAGTGTCGTACGCCTTCTCCAAATCAAAGAACACTGTGATATGATGCTGGTTAGTTGCAAAAGCCTGGCAGATGGAAGATTCTAAAGAAAGGAGAGCATCTGTGGTCGACCGCATCTTCCGAAACCCACACTGGACTGGAGACAAGTAACCACCCTTCTCTAAGTACCACATGAGCCGACTATTCACCATCTTTTCGAGGACCTTACAAAGGCAAGATGTCAGCGAGATAGGGCGATAATTAGTGGCCTGCAAGTGATCCTTACCCGGCTTAGGGATGGGGAGAACCACAGCAACACCCCATGAGGTCGGAAACCCACCATTGCACCAAATTCTGTTATACAGTGACAACAGAAAATGAAGGCCTGCATCAGGCAAGTGGTGTAAGAAGGCATATGGGACATCATCCAAGCCTGGAGACGAGTCGCGACACTGCGACAATGCCATCTGAAGTTCAGAAGCAGAAAAAGCAACATTATATGACTCCTCCGCAGTAGATGGAAAACTAATGCCCAAAGATTCCAGGTGCCGTCGGCGGCGTGCCGACGGGGATGAGGTGTCCTTCCTAGAGACATTAGCAAAATGAGCTGCAAATATCTCGGCAACAGACGAAGAATGAGCCACCACCACACCTGCATGAGATAAAACAGGAGGAGAGGGAACAGGAAATTTCCCTGAAATCTTCCTCACCCGTTTCTACACTTTTGTGAGAGGAGTCTGTGAAGAAATTGAAGAAACAAATGATGCCCAAGACTTCCTCCTAGCCTCCTTCATAACCCGCCGGGCATGAGCTCGGGCCCTCCTATATGCCGCTAAGTAACCAGGGTCACCTCGGTGACGACGAAGTCGGGAGAAAGCAGCACGTTTAGCCTGAACAGCAGAAGCACACTCATCAGTCCACCAGGGAACTGGACGGCAAGGAAAGTGACCAGCTGTTCTCGGAATACTCTGCAGTGCCGCCGAGTGTAGTAAGTCTGTGAAATACTCAACAGCAGCATCAGTGCTGACAAAATCCTCCACACATCGGTTCGGGGAACACAGCTCCTCAAAAACCGGCCAGACCGCCCTATCCAAGCACCAGCGGGGAAGACGACGCCGAGGCGCACTCTGTGTCGATCTTAATAAAATAGGGAAGTGGTCACTGCCATGTAAGTCTGGTAACACAGCCCATGTAAAATTCAGGGCTACCCCTGCAGAGCACAGAGACAAATCAATAGAAGTAAAAATACCCGTTTGACTATGGAAGTAAGTAACTTCACCAGAATTTAAAATGTACAGGTCCAAATCCTCCACAATGGAGGCTAACATAGTACCTCTAGCATCAGCTGTGGAGCCACCCCACAGGGGATGATGACTGTTCATGTCAGCCAGCAAAAAATAGGGTGAGGGAAGTGCACGAATAAGATTTTCAAGATCAACCCTCTCAATAGTGGCACTAGGAGGGAGGTACAAAGAGCACACAGTATAACGACGGGGAAGGAAAATCTGGAGAGCAACAGCCTGCAGTGGAGTGTTAAGATTCACAGCAGTGAAAGGTATGTCACTGCGTACTAGAATAGCCACACCCCCACCATGACCTTGTCCAGGAAGAGGATCTGAATAAAAAACCTGGTAACCAGGTGGACTGGGAGGCGCAGCATCACCAACCATTGTCTCTTGTAGGCAAACACACACAGGTGAATACTCAGCCAGAAGCCAACGGAGTTCCTCCCAGTTGGCTCGTAAACCACGGCAGTTCCATTGAATAATATTAGCCATTAAAACTACTGAAATAAAAAGGGGCAGGGGAGAGGGACAAACAGAAGACCATAAAAAAAATACTAAAAATATTAAAATGGAGGAACTATATACACAAAAGAAAGGGTCATTTAGTGGAAACCACTGAGCGACCCTGGGAGACAATCTTCTTGGGAATGTGGATACGCCCACTAAGGGGCTTGCCACGGGCAGCAGCATGGCTAGAACGAGGGCCTGGGGTCTGCGAAGTGTTGGGAGACTTCACAGACACCCGTCGCTGCCCAGCAGGAGAGGAAGAGTACTCGGAACCCTGCCCGGGGCCCCCAGTGAACCAAGAGGTCGAGCAGGAGGGATTGGGGTCCTGGCCTCCAAACGTGGAGGGGGCAGGACAGGATCCTCAGAGGTAACCGGAGGAGGAACATCCGATTCCCCGGAGGAAGAGGTGCCAGACTGACCTGACACCCCAGAAGCCCCCAAAGACCCAGAAGTAGTGTCTGAGGGCTGTTGCACAGATGGACTAACTACAGAGGATGTGGACTCCACGACCGACACCTTGCTTGGAGGATCTTCAAGACTCAAAGAATCTGAGGAACCACGATGACGTTTAGCAAATGAAGAATGTGCACTATGACTACCAGGGGATACCATTGATGTAGAGGTCGAGTCTTGAACTGTAGTGGTAACCGTCTCAAGTGCGGGAGATTGTTGCACTGACATGGAATCAGCAGATGAAGGCATAGGAGCTGACACAACAGGAGGAACTCGGGTCTGCTGCTGGACAGGACGACGAGGACGGCTATGACCGGACAAAACTGATGCATAAGACACTCCGTTACGGAAAACAGATGACATGGCTTTACTCCTGGCCTCAGGAAAGCTTATTTTATCCCGATTACGGATGAGGAGGATCTCCTTCTCCAAGCAAAACCGGGCACAGTCTTTAGATGAAGCAGGATGTGCCTCACCACAGTGTAAACAACAAACAGGTCCAGGACAGTCCTGTCCTGCATGAGTAGATGCTCCACAACTGACACACACCACTTGGAGGCCCTGTTGCAAACGACGACAGACTCGCCCAACATGGCCGTACATCTGACAGTGGTAGCAGCGTCGTGGATTTGGGACAAAGGGTTTGACCCTAAGGGACAACCAAGCCACCTTGATAGATGAAGGCAGAACAGTACAGTCGAACGTCAGCAACAAGGATGGAGTTGGGGTAAGAATACCATCAACCTTCTTCTGAAATCTCTCCACTTTAACGACCCTGTGGACCTGGAGTTCTTCAAGTAGCTTCTCTTCACTGTAGCGAAGTATGTCTTTGGAGAAAACAACACCTCGACACTGATTGAAAAAAGCATGAGGGACACAAGAAAACAGCGCATCCGGGTCCTTACACTGGGCAGCCAGCCGGGAACCCTCTTCAGGGGATGTAACCTCCACTAGTAGGCTACCATCCCCCTGAGGTGAAATCTTCGGCTCCCTCCCACAGATTGACATAATTCGCCGATGAACAGTAAAAATATCCAAATTCCCAATAGGTTGACCATCCAAAGTACGAATGGTGTAGTACCTTGCAAAATCAACCCTCTCAAAGACACCCGGCAGGACCTCACGGGCATGTCCACTATATGTTGTTGTCTGTGTCCGGCTCTTCTTTGTAGTGGCCGCTGACCGTAAACCACTGGAACCAGGTAGGTATGGATCCAGGGTGGCAATATGGGCCTCACCAGACAGAGGCACAAATGGCGCACAGGAGGGAGATTGTAAAGGGTGGTCAGGGACAGAACCAGGGTCGTCAGCAGATGAAATTGTATTCGTGGCCATATTATAAAAAAACTACCTTCATTCCCCCACCCCTCCACCCACCATGGAGCCCAACAAGGGGAGGCCATATGCCAGGGAAAGCACCACTGGCGACCCCAGAGGTAGTGGGAAAGTATACGCAGGTAACCACCAAGGGACCCTGACAAGGGTGACTCCAGGACAATAGGAGCCACCAGGTCCCCCAGTGCCCGCTTGACCCTAAAGCCACTAGGTGACTAGCCTGGATGGCTAGCCAGTGACCAGCCGATTGACCTGGTCGGGCCCAACCAGGCCACCCGTCTAGCCAGAATAAGGGACCAAAGAGGTGTATTGCTAGCTGCAGGGCGCACCATGCAGCATCACTCAACCTCCAGGACTCCCGTCTCCCAGCATTACGGGACGCCACGCACGGCAAACACGTGGGGAGGCAACAGTCCCGCCCTAGATGGCAAATGGGCAGGGACTGACATCACCAGTAGGCCTCCTCTACCAGTGATGTAGGGGGTGCTTGGTCCACGACACTGACAAATGCCGAACCCTACAAAGGTAGGCATGCCTCCAAAGTAGGTGGCACTGCCAGCCACGCTTCAAGCCCCGCCACCACGTCAAGGTGACCCCCCTCAGCGGGGTTGAGAGTCATCTGACTTGTGGAGCATGGTATGCGGGTTGGTCGGTTGGTGACTGGGTGGGTGGATTGGTTAGTGTAGGCTGGTTGTTTCACAGGCGGATTAGGTGGAGTGGGTGGGCGAGAGGGAGGGGAAAGGGTTGTTGGGCTGGTTAAGTGAGGTGGAGTGGGGTTCGTGCATTGTTTAAGTGGGGTGGGTGGTGGCAAGGCAAGAGACGGGTTTGTGTCGTCCTACTTTTGAGACATACTGTATTGAGTAAGGTTGTGGGTATGTGCGTTGATGGTTGGGTGTGTAGGTGGATGGACGGATTGTGGGAAAACATGCCACTGGGACTAGGTGATATGAGTTTATGTCCGAGCTGGGAAGAGTTTAGTGTCCAGAAAATCGGTCCACAGGGGATATTATTCTGGAAGTATGCTGAAGTAGGTATATTTATCCAGTGGGTTACAACAGGTCCATAGTGCAGTACGTCTGTTGGTTAAGAGGTCTGTTTCAACTGCACGCATCAGTGGGTGATATAACCACGTCGGATAACAGGTTTATGGGGAAAATAGGTTCATTTATGAAAAATACATCCATGGGTATACGACCGTGTAGGAAACCTGTATCCATGGAGAGATTCAAGGTCGACGGAAAAATTGGTCCGTGGGGAGAATACATCAATGGGGAAAATTAGTTCGTGGGAAATTAGGTTACGTAGAAAAGTAGACGTCTTTGAAAAAAAAAAAAAAGTCATTAAGGAAAATAGATCCATGGAGGATTGTGCTCCGAGTGGTGAAAATGTCCATTGCTAAAAATATTCATGGGGTGAAAATAGGTCTATAGGGGCATACACGTACTGTAAACATACATGGAATATTTAAAATAAGTGGGACCCAAAATATCCAACTTTTAACAGCACCCGTTGCCTGGAATTCGGCTTACCTCTGCACACCTTGGACCAAACAACCATTAGCCAGACCCTATAACCACTTCGTCATCCAATTATTATATTTCATAATTTACATTCATTTAGTCATTTAGGCATATAAAGCCAACCGAAACGAAAGGAAAAATCCCTGTTTAACTGTGCTGAGCACCTCATTTCTCCACCTCATTCCTCTAAAATTCACGGGCACCCGATACTCTCTCTCTCTCTCTCCTATTAACAAATAAATGTTTCGAACTTGTTCACTCTGTGTTCGCTGGTTCAAACCTACAGGACGTCATGGAGTGGTACCAAATATAAATATTTATCACTTGCTTGGCTCTATACGAGAAACAAGTTATTAACCCGTCACGTCCCGAGCCTTTCCGCACCTATGACATCCCCCAGTCCCGAGCCTTTTTGGAAAAATTTTTTTTCTTATGAAACTTCCGCTTAGATCGAGAAACTATGGAAAATCTTGAAGAAAGTTGTCTCTGCAGTCTATAAGTGGTCTATACAGGTGCGGTTTCCCCCCGCAGGTATCGTATTCTGTAATGGGCTGGATATGCGTAAACGTTTTCTATGGTAAGGAGTAATGGGACAAACAACACACAACACCTCTACATTTATTGAATTTGTACTAATAAACAATAACAGTAACAATATAATGGATTTCAGACACATATATAGGAAAAATAAGCATTGTACCATCGCGCGAGCATAGCGAGTTAGGTCCGAGTCGTATCATGCTATCTGCTAATTTTCTGTTATGAGTCTACCGATCATTTTTTCTACTTGTATACTTCTGTTTCAATGACAATTTACTAATTACAACTGTTTGTAAGTGATTTCAGATGTTTTCATTCATTTTGATGACATGCAGCATAAGTTTAGCGCACATCAGCTTAGTAAGCGCACTCGCTATGTCTCGTATTTCAACATACCAAATTGTTTTATCACTTTCTAATTATTTTCCCATTTACATAGAACCTTTCCCCCACCACTGTGAAGGTTTTCAATTATTTTCATTCATTACGAGGGCATTTAGCGATATGCTAGCGCCTATTCACGTAGCAACCACGATCTCAAACACTCGTGTTTCATCATCTACTTTATTTATTCACTCCAATTATATTTTCCCACTTACATTACACACGTTTACACCCCTCCAATGCACTGTACATACTTACTGCCATTATTTATTCAAGTGAGCGTGAGAATATCGCCTGAAAATACCCTCGCAAGGAATGTTACGTCATACATAATACTCACACACTTATATACTAATTCACGCACACACTTATATACTAATTATTCACTTTATCACTTGCTGACTTTTATTTTGACTAATACGTGCCTTATTCATTCGACTAGGCGTCAGGAAATCTTATCTTTATAGACACGCTATGAATATTTGACTTAGGAAATACATCATCATATACAATAATTTGAACTTATATTATACCAGTAAGAATGTCACATAATAGAAAATATATAATAAGGGGCCGTATTTATTGCACTGAGCGACAGAATATCGCATCAAACAACCCTCTCTATGTAAGTTTCAACTTGGGGCAGATTTATATACTTACACCCAATGTTTGCACTTATGTTCTACCCGTAGGCACTTTATACTAATATTTGGCGATCCACATGACTGATTTTTTCACAGAGCGTCTGTCTGTCGCATTTACATCATAATTTCTGCGTTCTTTCGCAATCACACCATGCTAAAATTGCAGCAACGTGTGGTATTCACTAAAACATGGGTGAATACACAGACCCACGTCACACTGCACGCACTCATAGCGGGTGTCCTTCCTCTGTGTCGTGAGTCGCACCTGGGAATTACTGCACACGTGACACCTGCGCTGGGGCCTAGGTCTGTTGGGCTGGGGCGGGATAGGAGTGGGGAAATGGCGGGCGGATATTCTCTGGGGAGTGTGGGTAATAGGGGCAGTGCGGGGGCGCTGTTGGGGCCTTTCAACCGCATATTTTGCAAAGATTTCTCGTGTGAGCTCCCTCACAAACCCTTCAAAGGTTTCCTGAACTCCTGTGGTCATGGCGTGAAGGTGGTGGCAATTCAGAGCAGTGATATCTAGCAAGTGAAAGAACAGTTTCTTATACCACTTCATCGTGGTCCTGGCACACTCTACCGTCGATATCATGGAGTCTGACTGGTCCACGAGGCGCATGTTTATATTATAGTCCATGACACATTCAGGTTTCCAAACACGACGCCTGCTCTCGCTATGGTAATCAACAGAATCAGTACGGTGCATCAAGGGGCGGTGAACCGTGGACAAGAGGCTTACTTCTCTGTTGTGGTTCCACATTGTTGCAAGGATGTTGTTTGCTTTGAAGAAGACAACCTCACTCCTTGCAAGTTTCCGCCCTACCTTGACCATGTGACGCCGGTTCACCTTTACGGTTCCACATACTCCCGTTTCATGTCTGTGAAGATAACGAGCGAGAAGAGGGCTAGTGTACCAGTTGTCGAGGTAGAGAACGTGACCACGATGAAGGTAGTCTTGTATCATCGTCTTTACCACTGCTCCAGAAAGTCCTATACTTCGATCTTCTATTATGTCTGTCTGTGCACCGGTGTACAAGACTATGTCTTGCACGTATCCAGTCCTACAGTCACACATAACAAAGATCTTGAACCCAAAACGGTGCCTTTTGCTGGGTATATACTGTCTGAATGAAATATTGCCTCTCCACAAAACGAGACTCTCGTCTATGACGAGATCTCTATAGGGATAGAATGAGGATCGAAAGGTTTGCCTGAGGTGATCAAAGACCAGCCTAATTCGCCTCATTTTGTCCGTGTTGTTTGTATTTGCAGGGTCATTAGCATCATAAAAATGGAGGCGACTTAGAATCTGTTGAAACCGATTACGGCTCATCACTTGACCAAATATGGGGGTAAACATAACAGGGTCCCTAGTCCAGTAAGCAGGAATTCTATTTTTTCTTATTATACCCATCAAAAGGACAAGGGCAAAAAATAAGAACATTTCTGGAATGGAGACAGGGTAATCATAAATCATTGAATGCCTACTCCTTGTTCCCAATCTTTCACTTTCTAGCCGCTGGCCGCTTGCAAACAGGTTTGTTTGAAGCACGATCTGATCAACGAAGGCCTCACTGAAAAACAGGTGGAAAAATCCAACCTGCTTGAATTACAGTGAATACCTGGTGCAATGCAGCCAGATCGCCCCTGCTCAGTGAAGGGGTGAATGAGGGGAGAAAAATCACTCCCATCCTCCCAATCCCACGACACAAATCCCTCGTCCCCATCACCGCCTTCGTCTGGGTGGGGAGGAGATCCTGGTTGGGGAGGTTGGGGAGAAGGAGAATACGGAGGGCTTCCCCACTGTCACTCCTCTTCCCTCTGCCTTTACCCTTTCCCTTTCCCTTACCCTTACGGCCTTGAGGAACATTAGGGGGCTGTGGGGATGAAATAGTTTGATATTGGGGAGCAGAAGACGTGCTGGGGAGTGGTTCCTCCCCACCTTCCCCCTCCATTACCACACCACGTGCTCTTTCACGCAACCTTGCTCGACCACGTGTTAGGGGATATTGGGGAGCATAAGACGTGCTTTGGAGTGGTTCCTCCCCACCTTCCCCCTCCCTCACAACCCCACGTGATAAGGAACGCACCCGCACTGGCCCACGTGATCCACTCTGCCGCCTCACACTGCGTAGGGAGAGCAATGACTCACCCACCTCACTCTCACTTTCCCTAATCCCAGGAATGTCCATTTCACTCCCCACTCCCTCCACTTCACTTCCTACCGCCCCAAACAGAATGCTTGGCCCATACCTGCTTAGACGACGTGGTGTGCGCTCTGGGCCACGATGCGTAATCACCTCCCGCCCATACCACGTGGCAGCACGTCCCACGTCTCCGTCTCCGTCCTCGTCCTCGTCCTCGTCCTCGACCTCGACCCGGCTTCCAAGGCACGCTGGGGATAGGGATATGACATACCACGTGCCTTCTTTGCCTCCTGCCCCTCTCTAGCAGCACGGTAAGTCACGTACTGCCGTTTCCTTGGTGACGGAACTTCCTCGTCACTGCTGGTGGTTTCTTCCTCGTCTGGCTGCACATAATCTTTGTCCATCTCCTCGTCATCCAGTGGGGAATCACTGTCGCCGGTAAAGGTGTCCAGGGCGACTTGAATTTCGCTCTCTGAGAGACCTCTCTTAGCCATGTCTGAGCAGGACCGTGGCTACCAGGTGAGTGGACGAGCAGCGGCGGGCTAGCGCGGGTCGCGCGGGGTCGCGCGAGTGTCTCGCCTGGTGGCAGGTAGGGGAAGGTCAGGCGAGGGTACGTACCGCAAATCAAGCGCGAAATTTGAAAATTGTCGAAATTATGCACATTGCAATTGCACGACGTACTGGTACGTCGCCGGGACTGGCAAATGCAAATCGTGGTGACGTACCCATACGTCGTCGGGACGGGGCGGGTTAAATAATCAGTATGATATATTCGTGTTATCAGAATCAAACCTTCAAAGTAAATATTACTATTGCTTTTTCCATTAGTATAAGCCCAAAGCTGAAGGGATATTTTTCGACAGAAATGCATCGAAGGCAACTTATGTGCTCGTGAATGCGACTCTGCCACATACACGGGTTGGCTGGACTAGGGTGGCTATGAACTCCTGACCGCAATAGTACGTGTTGAGCAGACACATCATCAAGGGGCATGAAGAGCTCTGCATTCCGGTGTAGTCGTCCTGACGCACTCAAAATTACCAGTCTGCATATCACAATGGTTGAGAAGGTTCAAGTTGTAGCTGGGGTTGGTGACAATGTCAGGCATCATGATAAACTGGCCCATGGCTCTGTCCACTGTGTTGCTTGCTGCCATGTCAGTGCAGTGAGCAGTTGTGAGCATCATAACATCCCACTTTTCCATCCATTGCAATGTCAACATTTCCCTCGTCTTGTACCACTGAACCTGTTCCCTATGTCTGTGGGAGAAATGCGGCATATGCCTTCTGTTGGTGCACATTATGCCACAGGATTCTGTGTCTTGACCTTGCAGGTACAGTGACATGGAGGGGCTAGTGTACCATTATCTGTGTGCAGCCAGTGTCCCCCTCCCAAGACATAGGTCAAGCATCTTTCTGATGGTGGTGCCAGACATTCCAAAGGGATCTTTTATGGGAATGTGTATGTCAGAAACCATGTACACAGTTATATCCAGCATGTAGCATTTGGTACGGTTGCACAGCACAAAAATGGTTTTCCCAAACTATCGCCATACAGTGTGTACTGCTTCCAAACAATATTCCTATTGAACAGGAGCATACTCATGATGATGAAAACATTTAAGAATGGGAAAAAGCATTCCAAGTCAGATCCTTCAGCATGTCCCGAACTTCCAAAATCTTCCACAGACGATTATTGGTAGAAAGGTACTGGCTGCCAGTGAAATACATGAACTGTAGATACAGTAGGAACCAATAATGGGCATAAGCAGTGCAAGGAACACCATAAATTCATTACGTACCACGTCACACCACTTTCGCCACCGTGACCAGGGACAGAAAACATGGCCTACCATGACGAAAGCATAAAATTTGCCCATCTCCTGGCAGATGAGGTTAGTCACATGAATTGTAAAGAAGGCCTTTAAATAGCCCACCTCCTTGTCATCTTCAGGGACAGTCATTTCTACCGTCAGGCATGTGCTGGAGTAGTCGAAGGGATGGATGTTGGAAGTAAACCCCGATCCCCCCAACCAAGCGACCTAGTTCATCAAAACTGATGGTGGCAGTGGTAGGGGTGAGGGTGTCCCGTGCTCACATGAAGTGCCCTGTCTTCTCCATGGTGGCAGTGGTGGTGGTAAGTGAGGTGAAGTCATGGAGAATCATTGAGGTCACTGGCCTAGAAGGTGGTGGTGACACTGAGGCAGGGATGTAGCAGGTGCTAGTGAGGGCATTGTTGAGGCTATAGTCGCGGCGTACGACCCTGAGGTTGTCATTATCATACCCTGGCGACCTACTATTCAAAAGTGCGTCCGATTTCGTATCATATAAACGAATCATATTATTATGCACGAATATATTATACATAAATATTATTATAACGTGAACATATTATACACGAATCTCATGCGTCTCATGTTAGACACGAAATCAGACGCACTTTTGAATGGTAGTTTGCCAGGGCACGATAATAACAACCTCAGAGTCGCACTCTGCTACTACAGTGATGGTGACCACGTGGGAGGAGATGGTGCAAGGGTAGCTGCAGCAGCATGGTGATGATGTGAGTGGAGGTGCAGCGGTGTGGAGGGTGGCGGTGGGGCCCTCATCAGCCTTCTCTACCCTCCTTCCTCTTTCTCCTCTCTCCTAACACCTTGTCACTCGTCCTATTTACTGGTGATACCCTGAGTCTCTGCCATTCCATCAGTTTCGCCTTCACCATTACTCCAGACGTTACGAGGGTCAGCCACATTCTCACTGCTGGGGTCATCAAATATCATTCATTGCGACACTGAAGGCGTCAGTTTGGCAACGCAGTCTTGAGTTCAAGAGGGAGCGGCAGCTGAGGTGGATGGCTTAGAGGAGTCACGTGATGTACTTTTGTCCCTTTTGTTGTCAACTGATGTCAAGCTCTCCCTCAGACTCACATCTCTCACTCTCTTCATCAGGTGTTAAGTGCCGTTTGAGTGAGTGCACTTACTGCCCATTTGGGCAGGGGTCATTGAAAAGGAAATGGACAATGAGGAGTGAGAACTTGATTCCATGATGCATGAACATAACTGATGGATGAAGAGTCGCGTGGGCAGCCCTGGGAATACTCATGCAAGTAACTCATCAAGCACAGACAGGCAAAAGGTGCAAAGGCAGAGCACAGAAAAAAAAAAAATCAGAAGTGCTTCTCGAGATGTGCCATGTTGGTATCAGAAAGGTGCAAAGGCAGAGCAGAGAGAGAGAGAGAGAGAGAGAGAGAGAGAGAAAATCAGACGTACTTTTCGAGATGTGCCATGTTGGTATCATCATACACCTTCAGAAAGGTGGAACACAGCCAAGGGGTAAAAATCTGGTGTACCTCTGAAGGTATAATGAAGTGCAGACAGTCAACAAAATGTTGCCTTGATGTAATTCCCGATGTCACTAACCAAGGAAAAACTGCCACTCTTCACCAGATTACTTAATTTTCAACATCAAAGTCGATCTACTAAACTCATTTTATGTGCCCTCTTTGTCACTAATAGGAAGGAGAAATTATAATAACATTATTTTAGTCACTGCTACAAGGAAGAGAGGCTGTATTATAGTTAAGGAAATAAAGAAATGGTGGGCTGAGTCCACCATCTCGGTTTGGGGACGGTTATTATTCTTTCCTTCCTTAAATATCGATAAACTTTATTTTACATCCATTTCATGTAATTGTCAATCAAAGCAAAATAAACAGTGTTATGAGAAACATGTAACTAGTCTTCATTAAGAAATATTAGCACGACACGGCTGAAGATCGTACGTTACGATCATAAACAATAACAAACTCACGTGTGTCTACTGCCCCGCTGGACCTACTGTACAAAGATCATGGAAAACCGTTGCAGAGAAAAATGGACAGTGCCTAGACTGAAGTATTTCCTGAAGTCTAGAGGAATACCATGTTCAGGGTACACCACTTGCGTGTTGTTCTGAGTTTTTATACGGTATTTTGGAGCCCTCGGCATGGTCGGATTTCGGCTGGCGGTCTCGTCTCTGCACGATTTCGGCTTTAAACATTGTATATACAATTTTCATATGAAAAACTTTGTAGATTTTCTTCAGCATTGTGGAGATGAAGCATTGCTCTTTTAGAAAGCTAAATTATATGTGTTTCAAACAAAATGTGCACCTAGAGACTTGTAAATATGTGATGAATGCTGTCACACTCGGTGTGCTTTCACGGCGGCTAGAGTAACGTTTTCCTGCATTTACCGCGTAAAGCATGTCTAGGAAATTAGTATAATTACTAAAGAATAATATCATGAAGAACTTATGTACGGTATATCATTCAATATCACGGGAGAGATTTTTAAAGATATGTGATTTCTGTGGTCTCTGCATGAGTAGCCCGACCTCCATATTGAACTATCTGGCGATCAATGGCAACTGTTGAGTTGAGTCACAAAAGCATGCACCACCTCCTCTGAAGTTTTCGTCTGTAAAGGTGCTAAAACAGTGAATCTTGAGAAATGGTCCACTGCCACCAGTACATAACTTGAACCTTGAAGACTTCTCGGCAACGCTAAGAGATCAATGGAGACTGTATCCCAGGGTTTTTCCGGTAGAGGATAATCTAAGATGGGAGTCGGAAGTCCCGTCGTTCCTCGTATTTCCGCGCATTTGACACACTGACTGACGTGGGCTTCTATGTCCTTCCTCATGGTCGGCCAATAGTATTTCTTTCTCACCTCACATATGCATCTATCGCGACCGGGATGACCCGCTTGAGGTACGTCATGAACTAACTGTAGCACAGCTTGCTGTAAGGTAGCAGGAACAACCACTGATATGCAGTGTCCTTCCCTGGGGGGTTGCTTATACAAAAGACCCTGTTGAAGATGGAAGTGAGTCATTGGTACTGGGAGTTCAGGAAGACAAGTCTCGTCGCCAGACTCCAAGGCATAGATGACTTGAGACCACATTGCATCATTACGTTGTTCCGCTTTTACCGTGTCTGAGGAATACGCAGCAAGAGCAACATCCTCGGCTATGGTAGCAGCAATGTTTCTACTCAATGCGTCGGCTACGACATTTTGACGGCCTGGTAAATATCTGACCTCTGGATCAAACTCCATTACCTTGCCAAACCAACGCGCAACCTTACCGTGCAAGTTTTTTCCTTTAAACAAGTCGCGTATGGGTGCATGGTCAGTTAAAACAATTATCCAGTAGCCAAAGATAATATCCCGGAAATGTCCTAACGCCCACACGACTGCTAATGTCTCCAAATGTGTCGTCGAATAATTCTTCTCTGGGGGTCTTAGTGCCCTACTAGCATACGCTATGGTATGTGTCTTACCTTGCTCATCCTTCTGCTGTAACACCGCTCCCAGACCCAGACCTGAGGCATCCGTGCACAGATAGAAAGGTTGAGTATAATCAGGAAACGCTAATACGGGTGTTTCTGACATGGCTTGTTTGAGCTCGTTGAAGCTTTTCTCTTCCGAGGGTCCCCATTTCCATGCAGCGTCCTTCTTAAGTAGTGTCGTTAAAGGTGATGCTATGATGGCATACCTGTGGACAAAACTCCTATAAAAGCCAGTGAGGCCTAGGAATGATCTTATCTGATCCTTGTTCTGTGGTGTAGGAAAATTCAACATTGGCCTTACCTTGTCCGGCACAGTCTTGATGCCATTACCATCAACCAGGTGTCCTAAAAATCTAATACTGGATTTCAGAAACACACTTTGACAGCTTAATTTTCAGACCTGCGGATCTCAAGGTTTCCATCACTCGTTTTAACTTGTTAAAATGACTGTTAACATTGTTACTCACGATGATTAGGTCATCTAGATACGCTAAGACGTCTTGCCCTAACATCTCGCCAAACAATTGGTTTATCATCCACTGAAATGTTGAAGGAGCATTACTCAGTCCAAAAGGCATCCGGAGAAATTCAAAGTGCCCACGGTGAGTGCTAAAAGCAGTAATGGGACGCGACTCTTCGGTCAGCTCCACCTGCCAATACCCTGATGCTAGATCCAGACAAGTAAACACAGTATTTCCCTTACCTAATGATTGAAGTAAGTCTCGCAGATGCGGAATCGGGTAACGATCCGGTACTGTTACCTTGTTCACTTGCCGAAAATCCACAACAGGTCTCACACCACCGTCCTTCTTAGGCACTAGAAAGAGTGGTGCATTCCAAGGCGAGGAGGAAGGCTGGATAACTTCATCACGAAGCATCCTTTCAACTTCCTCATCCACTGCTTCCCTTTGGCTGTGCGGTAGACGGTATGCGGGCACATAAACTGGATTTGTACCAGGGCACAAACCAATATGATGCTTCACCCTATCCGTCCTACCCAGCGCTTCTCCTGGAAGTGCTACTACGTCGGAAAATTCTCTAAGGAGGGCTAGGAGTTGTGTTTTATGGTCTACATTATCCGTGACCTTCACGTATTGCTCCAGCTGTTTTTCCTTAGCCAGACGTATGGGTTCCGACTGAGTCGTTGCTTGAGATGTAACTACAGGAGAGATCACCGGCACGTCATCGACTTCCTTTATGGGGGCACCATAGCACATCAAGTCGCCTATATAACAACCATCTCTGAGCTTAACTGCGCCACCACTCATATTTGCGATGAAGAGGGGCGTCTTCTGGTCTTGGCCAACGCTTGTCAGAGTCGATTCCAGCGACAATGCCTTATGTTTTACAGTCTCAGTTAAGCATGCTACATCAGTTCCCACCGACACGTCAGGTACTCGGACAGGAATTTTACAGACAGTTCGACTGGGTAAGTGGTGATTACCACTCACTATAGCCCTGACTTTCTTCCATTCCATACCCTCCGCTTCGTGTGCATCCGGGGACTCCCTTGACGCTTCACTTGTCGGGGTCACAACTGGTTGGACGGCTCCTGATTGGATGCCAGTTCCAGTTCGTGTTGCTGAGGGATTAAGGCCTACAAACTCTTTCCCATTAAAGGAAATGGAATGTCTTTGAGGGTGTATTACTATATCATACTCCTCCATGGTTTCAAAGCCTAACAGCCCATCAGCTGGCAGAGGAAAATCCTCAACCACATAAAACGTAGCACGTTACACAGGAGATCGTTTATCTGCCCTCAGTGTCAACGGCACCTGGCTTACAATCTTCATTCTACTCCCTGTCACACCTGTCAACATTACATCAGGTGGTGATAATGTCCAGTTTGTTAGAGGCATTTCACTTTTAAGTCTTTCCAACTCTTTACTTTGTACATGCCCCTGTATCTACGATCAGGGACACTTGACCTTTCCCTATGATCCAAGGAATAGATAATAAGTCCACCTTAGTAATAGCTGCCACACACGCATCAGTGGATTGTACTATTTTATTTACTTTTGCGTGCGGCCCTGAGCTTCCCCCGAACTAGCTGGGTTCCCTAGTTTCTTCCTCTTTTCAATGATGAAGGGGCAACAGTCCGTTTCATGAGGACAATGCCCATGTATGACACACCATCTTTTCACCTTTGGCTTAACAGCTTTGGTCCTTTGCTGTGGAGAACTAGTAGCTGTATCTCTCCAGCCCGAAGTTTGCAAGACTTTGCTAGCTTCTGCATAGCATATGCCTGCCTTCGCCAAAGCCTGACTTTCAGTACAGTTAGGATGCTGCTGTACTATATCAGTAGCCAGATTAGGTACAGGTATCTGCCACAAAGGAGGAGGGTTAGTCTGACCTTGCACGCCCATATTGTTAGTCATGCCCCAGGTATTTGGACAAGGGCCCTGGGTTTGCATGCCAATATTAGTATTCATGCCCCATTGATTAGGATTCTGGGTTCGCATGCCAATACCTTCTGTGTTTATACCCCATGCATTTGAATAATAAATTCTGTCCAAAACCTTGTGGTGTACTGAAAACATCTGAAGTATAAACAGGTATGTGAGTGGTTGTAATACTATCACTAATGACTGGATTTTGCATATCCTGAGTGACCAAAGGTACTGTTGTAGTCCCAACTTCCACAGTCTCCTCACTAGGATTACCCTCATTAGCAAGACTAGTGGCCATTTTGGATCTAACTGATTGCTCTGGGACTGTTGAATAAGTATGACCAGAACGCAAATGCAAAACGTTCAAATCCTCATCCTGTCCTTCAGAAATATCCTCATCACCTTGATCCTCAATGTCCTTCACTCATTTAATATGTCTGAGTACTTTTATTTGATGTATCAACCCACTCACAAAATGCTGAGTCTAGTGGGGTTGGCTTATCTCTATTTCCCTAATTCTACGTCCCCACTTCACTGTATCCATCTAACCCTGTCAGTAATATTCCCCTCCCAGTTACAGGAAGATAAACTGACATAAAAAGGATAGTTACGGTAAGTGACAGAGAACGGAATACATATAAAATACACAGAAAGTATATTTATTTCAAGGGAATTCTGAGAAACCTTTCTTTCCACACATTAACTAACTAACGTGTGTTGATTCAAGTGTGTGTGTGTGTGTGGATTACTAATGCATGGACACTACCTAGATAAGAAAGTCCAGGATAATGTTCCACATTCCACGTTCCACACTCCACCAGACTCCTCCAACCATACACGGCAGCCCGCTCGCTGTGGGAGTTAGCAAGCGACTGGTTTGCCCTGCATCACGCCAGGCAGATGCCACAGACGCACCACACACAATCGTGGCACCTCCTGGCCGCTCTCGCTCTCCCTCGGCTCGCTTCGGCCGTCCGCGCCTCTGGAGTTGCTAGAAGTCGCTAGTTGACCCACTCCTCACCGCACTGGCTTGAACTCTCCTTATCTCGGCTCTCACACACGAGAGCGAGATTCTTGTAAGTTTGCGTTTGAAGATGGAGATATCTCGCACACCACGGGGCGAGATAACTGCCAGTTTGTGCTTAAGATAGGAATCTCGCAGTGGCAGAATAATGGGAGGAATTAATATTCACTACTCCAGTTTATCTGCTCCACTTAACTCACGGTAATTAGTCCCCTTACAACAGTTGAGTAAGATTTTCTGTTTCACCTTCAGGAATGAGCGATTGCAAGGGTTACTGGTTCACAGCATAAATCCCTTTAGCACTTGTCGTATCCCAGCACTGAGCACCAATTTAATGCTTCGCACCGCTGGCCACCAATTTAATGTATCGGCTAGCACTAAATATCGTGCCACCGCTAGCACCAATAAATATTATGTGTTCTGCTGTTATAGTATAACCAGACCACCGTGTTGGATATCGACGACACTGTCTGTAGTACACGTCAGCTACTCGCCGTCACTGCCCAACACTTCCCACCAAAGGTCCTCTGCCACTAGAAGGTGGAAGCTGGTCTGTTATTAAGTGGTAGCGTAAGGTGACAGAAATGAGCAGATTAAATCTCTCTTTATTGGGTACAGAATAATATAACTGCGACCCGAGAGATATGTAAGAGCGATACCACCTCCCTTTATAACTATAAAACGGCTTCTGACGCTGTACACTTACCGAGCCGACTAGGGCGCGGTGCTGAGGTCAGCTAAAAAGTGAGGTGCCGAGCATTTACATATACTCTGGGCTTATGCAAAAAGTAGAGATAAATGACAACTCTACTAGCACATTATACACCTCTATTAAATGGCATTAAGTACAGTCACATATACCAACATAGTAAATGGTTCCCCAGGACTTTACACTTACGCACTATTCAGATATCTTTTCACTTCTCCTAACCTTCATTTTATAATTGAAACAGGGTGGCACTTATGGTCTGCCATCCACCTTCTTTCTATACCACAGCTAACAGCGAAATGATATTTGGTTGTTCATCATTCACACTTCATTACACACTGTTAATTATGACTAAACAGCTTTAAAAATTATGTACAATGTGTGATACTACAACTTCATATGGAAAAAGATGTTGACACCAGAACAATCATTCAAAGTTAAGTTTTAGCAGATTTGTTATTTGGGGGGAAAATCGAGATTTTCGCATTAAAGCCATCCAAAAAAATAGTTTCGCAATGCAATTTTTAAAAGTATCTTACATTTTGATATACCTTAGCTATCCTTCTTAATAGCTAGGGCACTGCAAAAAGTTTATCTGTCGGGTCCAACACAACCCTTTTTTTTTTTTTTGCACGATAGCCTCAAGTGGCTCCCTGACTAATCTGAATATTCGAGAAGTCAAGGCATGAAATCTAAAAGGCTAAGAACTGAAAGCAGGCAGAAATGGATGGATGAAGCATGTATGAGCACGTGACAAGAGACCTTACACTTTTTTTTACCTTTACAATTGACGGAATGTTTTCTTCCTTCTACACTTTTACACAGAAGGTTTGTTTGTAAGGTAGAGCCAAAAAATTTGAATCCTAACGTGGTGAGTAAACGAACGTTGGAGTACAGTCCAAATCACTGAACACTGGGTTCAGAGTTCTTTATATGTTCTTTTGTGTCCCTGTATTTAAATTTAACCCATTCCCTGTAACACTGCAAACTATGATGGTGATGATGATGAAGATATGATGCCTTTCTCACAGAGGAATCCAAGAGGCAGAGGGATGAGCTTGCCTAAGCTTTGGGAATGGGCGTCACTAGGGGTAAAGTGGGACCGTACGGGTGTGATGTTTATAAGAGACAACTAGCTTCCAAAGCTTCATACAGGCAGGACCTAAAGTCAAAGATCCATCTCAAGAAGGTAACAACAGTTTAAAGTGAGTCGTAAGAAGCCAGGCATGTGAGAATGGTGCAATTTTTTTTTTTTAAGTAGGGAGAACACAATAAGACTAAAGGAACTTAGCGAATGTACAGTACATGTTTTCGTTTATTCAGTTTATTTATCTTTCAGTACATCCATTTACCTGTCTGTCTGTCTACCTGTCTATCTATTTGTCACCATGTCGATCTACCAGTTTATTTATCTGTCTATCCCTATCCCTGTCTGTCTATTTTGTCTATCTTTCTGTCTGTCTCGCATTCTGCGAAGTATGGCTTTGACAAAACGACTTCCAAACATTCCTGTTCCTACTCACGAACAACCTCTGTTCCCACGACACAGCATCCTCCTTTACGTAGTCTCGTATCCATGTTTGTGTGCCTTGGTCTTTGTATCCGCCTTTCTTCTTTCTTCATCCTTTCTTCTTTCTTCTTTCTGTTTCCTTTTCTTTCCTCTTCTTTTTCTTTCTTCTTGTATCTCATTCTAATTCATTCTTCCTTCTTCTTCTTTCTTCTTATCTTTAGTCTTCCTTCTTTCTGCTTTTTTTTCTCCGTTCTTTCTTTCTTTCTTTCTTCTTCTTCTTCTTCTTCCAACATTTTCTTCTTCGTTTTTCTTTTTTCTTATTCTTCTTTCTTCCTGCTTCTTCCTTCTTCCTGCATTTCCTTCTTCCTTCTTCTTTTTCTTCTTCTTCTTCTTCTTTCCTTTTATTCCCTCTTTTTCTTTTTCATCTTCATTCTTCTTCCTACCACTTCTTCCTTCTTCTTCTTCCATTTTGCTCTTTCTTCTTCCTCCTCCTCCTCCTCCTTCTTTTACTTTTTCATCTTTTTTTTTTCCATTTTCTTCCTTCCTCTTTGTTTCTTTTTTCTCTTTCCTCTTCCTTCGCCCTTCTTCTTCTTCTTCTTCCTTCCTCTTTTCTTCCTTCTTCTTCCCTTCTTCTCTTCATCCTTTTTTTTTTCTTCTTCTTCGTCTTCTTCTTCTTCTTCTTCTTCCTTCCTCTTTTCTTCCTTCTTCTTCTTCCTTTCTTCTCTTCTTCCTATTTTTCTTCTACTTCTTCTTCTTCTTCTTCTTCTTCTTCCTTCCTTCCTTCCTCTTCCTTGTTTCTTCGTCCTTCTTCTTCTTTCTTCTTCTTCCTTCCTCTTCGTCTTCTTCTTCTTTTCTTCTTCTTCTTCTTCTTATTGTTATTGTTCGTCTTCTTCCTCTCCTTCTTCTTCTTCTTCTTTTTCTTCTTCTTCTTCTACTTCTTATTCTTCCTGTCCCTTCTTCTTCTTCTTCTTCTTCCTCTTCTTCTTCTTCTACTTCTTCTTCTTCTTCTTCTACTTCTTCTTGTTCTTCTTCTTGTTCTTCTTGTTCTTGTTCTTCTTCTTCTTCTTTTTCTTCTTCTTCTTCTACTTCTTATTCTTCCTGTCTCTTCTTCTTCTTCTTCTTCTTCTACTTCTTCTTCTTGTTCTTCTTCTTCTTCTTCATCTTCTTCTTTTTCTTCCACTTCTACTTTTTTCTTTCCTTCCTTTTTGTTTTTTTCTTTCTCGTTTTCTTGCAAACACTTTTCAGTTCAGTGTCATTCCTTGATTTTTTTTTTCACCAATTCTCTTCAAACTTCGTACAAGTGCTCGTTGGGCAGATCTCCTCAGTCACCCTTTTTTTTATTATTAATTATTTAAGTCTTTTAAGGGATTAATGGGGTCAACGGCCAAGACACAAGCACACATATTTAGAAATACTGTATTCTTGTATGTTCATTAATCATCACGGCGATTTCCACAGAAGTATGTATGTCTGTGTTCTGGCTTTAATTTTCTTTATTTTATCGTCTTTAACTCTACCGTGACGTGTTTGAATAGAAGAATTATAGCCTTAGTGTAACAGTATGATCTGAGAGAGAGAGAGAGAGAGAGAGAGAGAGAGAGAGAGAGAGAGAGAGGTTACTACCCCACGTGAGGCTTCTTGCTATTACCTATCAGAGTGGTGG
Organism: Coenobita brevimanus; assembly: GCF_032717465.1. Classification (NCBI taxonomy): domain Eukaryota; kingdom Metazoa; phylum Arthropoda; class Malacostraca; order Decapoda; family Coenobitidae; genus Coenobita; species Coenobita brevimanus. The sequence goes on from NC_137066.1 coordinate 3,001,378, forward strand.
AGGGTTTTTTTTTTTTTTTTTTTTTAAATAATGATCATGGCGGCGCAACTGCCAGGGTCATATGCCGCCGTATAACAAAGAAGTAAAAAACAAAAAACAAAAAACAGAGGATAAGCCACACAATCAAAAAGGAGAAATTCTAAATATCCCTAAGAAGTCCTGCCTCCTTCACAAAGGAGAGGGTTGCCACTCCCAAGACACAAGCATCCTCCCCAAGCACAGAGGAAAGATGATACACACCACCATCCGATTGGTGGTCAGAGAGGAACCGACGCCGCAAATCCTCAAGACTAGGACACTCCACCAACAGGTGCCGAACAGTCAAGGGAACTAGACAGTCATCACAGAATGGAGGAGGAGCCCTCTCCATTAAAAAACCGTGAGAGAAACGGGTGTGGCCAATGCGGAGGCGGCACAATGCAGTCTCCCATTGACGAGGGAAGCCCTGGTAACTGAATGAGCCCACCTTCTGGCAAATCGAGCGCAACTTATTGGCACCCACAGCATCCCAATGCTCCTGCCAACAGCACCAAACCCTGAAGGCAATAAAGGAGCGCATATCTGCAGCAGGCAGACGATACAGAGGGGACTGTGCAAGAGGGGGACGAGCCGCTGCCGCCTTGGCCAGCTGATCAGCTCGTTCATTCCCTGCCACTCCTACATGAGCTGGAACCCAACAGAAATCTACACGACGTCCACGACGCCCTAAAAGGAAAAGCCACTCTAAAATGGATAAAACCAAAGGATGAGAGGGATTAAAAGACTCCATTGCAGAAAGAGCACTTCGTGAGTCACTAAAAACAGTAAAAGCAGTGTGGGGGAGAGTGAAGAGAATCTGAAGGGCAAATAAAAGAGCAGTCAGCTCAGCCGTAAAAACAGAAGCAGTCACAGGGAGGCTCCCACCTCGACAGAAGGTGGGAAACACCACACCAAAGCCCACACCCGCATCAGACTTAGATCCATCAGTATAAACTGGTATGGAGTCCCCATGAGAAGAGGCATGCTCTAAAAACAGAGAAAATAAAATCTGAGAAGGAAGGGAGGCCTTACTGGATGAGAAGAAACGACAAAATGTCACCCTGGGGAGAAGCCAGTAGCCCACCCTCGGGACACGGTGGGGAGTGATCGGCACAGAAGGAACAGAGAAGCTAGACATAATTGACTGCACCCTGAAACCAAAGGGCTTTGGAAAGGATGGCCGAGTGGCAAAAATAGGTGACCGAGAATCTTGAGAGACCTTGACAAAGGGCACAGAGTCTGGGAGACGAGATAAGCGATACCAACATCTCATCAAAAGGGAAGAGCGGAGCAAGTCTAGAGGAAGGACACCAGCATCAGCCAACAAACTCGAAATCGGGGAAGATCGGAATGCCCCAGTGGCGAGACGAACACCAGCATGATGTATGGAATCTAAAATACGAAGCCGGGCTTCTGAGGCAGAGGAATAAACTTCACATCCATAATGAAGTTTGGATAAAATCAGAGACTGATGCAAGAGGAGGAGGGTCTTGCGATCAGCTCCCCAGTATGTGTGCGCTAAAACTTTCAAGAGACCCAATGCTCTGAGACACTCAGCTTTTACGTACCTCAAGTGAGGGACCCAAGTCAACCGGCTGTCAAAAATCAGCCCTAAAAACCGTGTTTCCTTTAAACACGAAATACGACGCCCATCTAAAAAAAGGTTTGGGTCAGGGTGGACTCCACGAATGCGGCAAAAATGCATGGCAACGGTCTTCTTGAAGGAAAATCGAAAACCTCGTTCATCAGCCCATCTAGAGACACGGTTGAGAGCCATCTGCATCCTCCTTTCTGCCATTGACATCCGTGAGGCAATGACAGAGATTGATAAATCGTCAACATAGAGAGAGCCACGAACACCATCAGGGAGCACAGAAATAACGCTGTTAATTGCCACTGCGAAAAGGGTAACACTTAGTATGCTCCCTTGTGGCACACCATCCTCAAGGGGACGTGCAGTAGACAGCTCACTCCCGACTCGGACCCGAATAAAACGATTAGATAAAAACTCCCGGATAAAAGTGGGGAGTTGCCCACGGAGACCAAACTCATAAAGAGATTGCAATATACCATGACGCCAGGAAGTGTCGTACGCCTTCTCCAAATCAAAGAACACTGTGATATGATGCTGGTTAGTTGCAAAAGCCTGGGAGATGGAAGATTCTAAAGAAAGAAGAGCATCTGTGGTCGACCGCATCTTCCGAAACCCACACTGGACTGGAGACAAGTAACCACCCTTCTCTAAGTACCACACGAGCCGACTATTCACCATCTTTTCGAGGACCTTACAAAGGCAAGACGTCAGCGAGATAGGGCGATAATTAGTGGCCTGCAAGTGATCCTTACCAGGCTTAGGGATGGGGAGAACCACAGCAACACCCCATGAGGTCGGAAACTCACCATTGCACCAAATTCTGTTATACAGTGACAACAGAAAATGAAGGGCTGCATCAGGCAAGTGGTGTAAGAAGGCATATGGGACATCATCCAAGCCTGGAGACGAGTCGCGACACTGCGACAATGCCATCTGAAGTTCAGAAGCAGAAAAAGCAACATTATATGACTCCTCCGCAGTAGATGGAAAACTAATGCCCAAAGATTCCAGGTGCCGTCGGCGGCGTGCCGACGGGGATGAGGTGTCCTTCCTAGAGACATTAGCAAAATGAGCTGCAAATATCTCGGCAACAGACGAAGAATGAGCCACCACCACACCTGCATGAGATAAAACAGGAGGAGAGGGAATGGGAAATTTCCCTGAAATCTTCCTCACCCGTTTCCACACTTTTGTGAGAGGAGTCTGTGAAGAAATTGAAGAAACAAATGATGCCCAAGACTTCCTCCTAGCCTCCTTCATAACCCGCCGGGCATGAGCTCGGGCCCTCCTATATGCCGCTAAGTAACCAGGGTCACCTCGGTGACGACGAAGTCGGGAGAAAGCAGCACGTTTAGCCCGAACAGCAGAAGCACACTCATCAGTCCACCAGGGAACTGGACGGCAAGGAAAGTGACCAGCTGTTCTCGGAATACTCTGCAGTGCCGCCGAGTGTAGTAAGTCTGTGAAATACTCAACAGCAGCATCAGTGCTGACAAAATCCTCCACACATCGGTTCGGGGAACACAGCTCCTCAAAAACCGGCCAGACCGCCCTATCCAAGCGCCAGCGAAGACGACGCCGAGGCACACTCTGTGTCGATCTTAATAAAATAGGGAAGTGGTCACTGCCATGTAAGTCTGGTAACACAGCCCATGTAAAATTCAGGGCTATCCCTGCAGAGCACAGAGACAAATCAATAGAAGTAAAAATACCTGTTTGACTATGGAAGTAAGTAACTTCACCAGAATTTAAAATGTACAGGTCCACATCCTCCACAATGGAGGCTAACATAGTACCTCTAGCATCAGCTGTGGAGCCACCCCACAGGGGATGATGACTGTTCATGTCAGCCAGCAAGAAACAGGGTGAGGGAAGTGCCCGAATAAGATTTTCAAGATCAACCCTCTCAATAGTGGCACTAGGAGGGAGGTACAAGGAGCACACAGTATAACGACGGGGAAGGAAAATCTGGAGAGCAACAGCCTGCAGTGGAGTGTTAAGATTCACAGCAGTGAAAGGTATGTCACTGCGTACTAGAATAGCCACACCCCCACCATGACCTTGTCCAGGAAGAGGATCTGAATAAAAAACCTGGTAACCAGGTGGACTGGGAGGCGCAGCATCACCAACCATTGTCTCTTGTAGGCAAACACACACAGGTGAATACTCAGCCAGAAGCCAACGGAGTTCCTCCCAGTTGGCTCGTAAACCACGGCAGTTCCATTGAATAATATTAGCCATTAAAACTATTGAAAAAAAAGGGGCAGGGGAGAGGGACAAACAGAAAACCATAAAAAAAAAAATACTAAAAATATTAAAATGGAGGAACTATATACACAAAAGAAAGGGTCACTTAGTGGAAACCACTGAGCGACCCTGGGAGACAATCTTCTTGGGAATGCGGATACGCCCACTAAGGGGCTTGCCACGGGCAGCAGCATGGCTAGAACGAGGGCCTGGGGTCTGCGAAGTGTTGGGAGACTTCACAGACACCCGTCGCTGCCCAGCAGGAGAGGAAGAGTACTCGGAACCCTGCCCGGGGCCCCCAGTGAACCAAGAGGTCGAGCAGGAGGGATTGGGGTCCTGGCCTCCAAACGTGGAGGGGGCAGGACAGGATCCTCAGAGGTAACCGGAGGAGGAACATCCGATTCCCCGGAGGAAGAGGTGCCAGACTGACCTGACACCCCAGAAGCCCCCGAAGACCCAGAAGCAGGGTCTGAGGGCTGTTGCACAGATGGACTAACTACAGAGGATGTGGACTCCACGACCGACACCTTGCTTGGAGGATCTTCAAGACTCAAAGACTCTGAGGAACCACGATGACGTTTAGCAAATGAAGAATGTGCACCATGACTACTAGGGGATACCATAGATGTAGAGGTCGAGTCTTGAACTGTAGCGGCAACCGTCGCAAGTGCGGGAGATTGTTGCACTGGCATGGGATCGACAGATGAAGGCATAGGAGCTGAAACAACAGGAGGAACTCGAGTCTGCTGCTGGACAGGACGATGAGGACGGCTATGACCGGACAAAACTGACGCATAAGACACTCCGTTACGGAAAACAGATGACATGGCTCTACTCCTGGCCTCAGGAAAGCTTATTTTATCCCGATTACGGATGAGGAGGATCTCTTTCTCCAAGCAAAACCGGGCACAGTCTTTAGATGAAGCAGGATGTGCCTCGCCACAGTGCAAACAACAAACAGGTCCAGGACAGTCCTGTCCTGCATGAGTGGATGCTCCACAACTGACACACACCACTGGGAGGCCCTGTTGCAAACGACGACAGGCTCGCCCAACATGCCCGTACATCTGACAGTGGTAGCAGCGTCGTAGATTTGGGACAAAGGGTTTGACCCTAAGGGACAACCAAGCCACCTTGATGGATGAAGGCAGAACAGTACAGTCGAACGTCAGCAACAAGGATGGAGTTGGGGTAAGAACACCATCAACCTTCTTCTGAAACCTTTCCACTTTAACCACCCTGTGGACCTGGAGTTCTTCAAGCAGCTTCTCTTCACTGTATCGAAATAAGTCTTTTGAGAAAACAACACCTCGACTATGATTAAAAAAGGCATGGGGAACACAAGTGAACAGTGCATCCGGGTCCTTACACTGGGCAGCCAGCCGGGAACCCTCCTCAGGGGATGTAACCTCCACTAGGAGGCTACCATCCCCCTGAGGTGAGATCTTCGGCTCCCTCCCACAGATTGACACAATGCGCCGATGAATAGTAAATATGTCCAAATTCGCAATAGGCTGACCATCCAAAGTACGAATGGTGTAGTACCTTGCGAAATCAACCCTCTCAAAGACACCCGGCAGGACCTCACGGGCATGTCCACAATATGTTGTCTGTTGCCGGCTTTTCTTTGTAGTGGCCACTGACCGTAAACCACTGGAACCAGGAAGGTATGGTTCCAGGGTTGCAATATGGGCCTCACCAGCCAGAGGCACAGGAGGCACACAGGAGGGAGACTGTAATGGATGGTCAGGGACGGAACCAGGGTCGTCAGCCGATGAAATTTTACAAGCCATAATCAAAATAACAACCTTCATTCCCCCACCCCTCCACCCACCATGGAGACCAACAAGGGGAGGCCATATGCCAGGGAAAGCACCACTGGCGACCCCAGAGGTAGTGGGAAAGTATACGCAGGTAACCACCAAGGGACCCTGACAAGGGTGACTCCAGGACGATAGGAGCCACCAGGTCCCCCAGTGCCCGCTTGACCCTAAAGCCACTAGGTGACTAGCCTGGATGGCTAGCCAGTGACCAGCCGATTGACCTGGTCGGGCCCAACCAGGCCACCCGTCTAGCCAGAATAAGGGACCAAAGAGGTGTATTGCTAGCTGCAGGGCGCACCATGCAGCATCACTCAACCTCCAGGACTCCCGTCTCCCAGCATTACGGGACGCCACGCACGGCAAACACGTGGGGAGGCAACAGTCCCGCCCTAGATGGCAAATGGGCAGGGACTGACATCACCAGTAGGCCTCCTCTACCAGTGATGTAGGGGGTGCTTGGTCCACGACACTGACAAATGCCGAACCCTACAAAGGTAGGCATGCCTCCAAAGTAGGTGGCACTGCCAGCCACGCTTCAAGCCCCGCCACCACGTCAAGGTGACCCCCCTCAGCGGGGGAGTGGTGGAGGTGATGGTGGAGGTAACGCTTCCCTGGCCAACGAGATCCTTCAGGAGACGGACAATTACACTCACGTCTACTCCTGCAGAGCCTGTTACATGACGCTCACGGAGGACCAGGTACCACATTGACACATTTTGCTCAGATTAACCTCTTGACGTGTGTTTGATTTTTGCTTCTTCCAGACAATTGTATTCAGCTTTTTGTAGATTTCTTTTAGTGAAACGGCAGATGGAATATATATCTATCCTCTCAGGTCGCAAACGTTTCTCCAGATACTGAGGTGGTAAATGAAATTAATATCTATCCTCCCTAGTCCGAAACGTTTCTGTAAAGCTGAAGTGGGACATGAAATATATATTACTTCTCCCAGTCCAAAATGTAAATGGAACATATATCTATACTCTCAAGCAGGAAACGTTTCTCTAAAGCTGAAGTGGTAAATAAAACATATATGTATCCTCTCACGTCCGAAACGTTTTTCCAGAGCTGAATAAACTAGTCTGGAGATAGCAAGAATACGGTGAAGAATACGCCATCGGCTTGGTAATAGCAGTGTCTTCACTCTCACAGCTACCAACCACTTCACAGCCAGTCTTTTTTGAGCGCTGGATGTGTATAGAATTCTATCTATCTGACTATAACCACACGCCTTAATGCCGCAAGCGCTGGCCACAAATAAATCGCCTCCATGTCGCCCTTTCCCCAGCCATTTTCCTGCCCTCTCCCAAACTTACACCCCTCCTCTCTCACATGCCTCCCCGTTCCATCCCTCCATCTCATCCTCGGTCTCCCCCTTCCTCTCCCCCCTCCACCTCAATCATATACTTCTCTCCTAGTTAGTCTCTTACTCTCCATCCTTTCCACGTGGCCAAATTACTTCAGTATATTTTTCCTAACACTTTCTATCACATCCACATCCACACCACAACGGTCCTTCACTTCCTCATTTGTCAGTCTGTCTCTCCATGTAACTCCACAGGCCCCTCTCAGATAACTCATTTCCACTGCTCTCACTCTTGACTTTGTCCGTCCAACAAGGTCCAAGCTTCACTTCCATACGTTAGAGTTGGTATCCCAATACTGTCATGCAACGACTTCGTTACTTCAATGCTCACTTTTAACATTGTTTATATATAGCTTTTGTCGACTCATACAGCAATCTACAATTTCACACATATTTGTTTATATTAGCTTAACTTATGTATATTTTTGTTTCTCTGGATTTTTCAGACACGTGCTAAACACCTCACCATGACACGAGAATCACTATTATAGTGCAGAAGACCAAACTAGACCATTAATATTCTTATAGTAATCCAGTTCAGTAGCGACCTGTTTTTGGTCACATTTGGCTGAGAAACTTTTTGAATATCTGCCGAGGTTCGTAGGCATTTGTTGATCGTACATATAGGCTAAGAAGCTTTAAGTATACTTCCTTAGTTTCATGAACATTTAATACTGAACACTCATTTATTACATGAGCTAAAAATCTTATAAATATTTTCCCAGGTTCGTGAGCACTTGACAAGCGAACATCACCTGAGAAACGTAAGTAACTTGATCGAATAATCGTTCATCTTATCATAATTCACATCATTATCTCCTTTACTACGATGGTGTATATTTTATTTTGTTCTTGGTATACTGGGAATGTTTTATCATCTTATATATTATGTAGAGATGAAATTAATGAAGACTATTTCCTCCCAGCATTCGGAAAGTCTGTCCATGGAACAATAAGATCGAGTAGAGATGGCAAAAAATCACATTAACATATGGCATAGTGGTAGGTGGTGACGACCATCATCCACTCACTTGATGTAGCGCTGCCTACTTCTTCCATCACCTTTAACATTCTTTTTCTGTGTCTACCCTCCTCTGTTCCTATTTCTCCCATCTTTACTTTTTATTTCTCGTCTTTTCAGGTGGCTTTACACTAAGTGACAAGCCTAATGGTTTCCTGTAAGCCAGGAAGCCATTTACAGCGCTGGGTGGTAACCATATAACCAACCATACGTGTTCCCTACGTGTAAACAAGTGGGTTGGGGGAGGGTTAGTGCCCTTCCCCCTAAAACAACAAACTCAAGAGACAAAGGGCCACCCCTAACGGGATTATGGCGTTTGGTTATAGATAGATAGAACATAATTATGGCACCCGACTGAAGGGGTTAAACATTATCAGAAATCGTCATTCATTCCTATCACAGTGCGGTTCTTCATGAGCGCCTCCATGTCAAGTGGGATGTATGTAAATCGCTGACCGAAAAGCGCATTGTTATGTGTAATGTATATGTTCGTCATTGTGTTTTCCTGGCCACATTTCTAACTGGGTGGTTTAGTTTGGCATGCAAAGCTCCCAGCCCCTCACACTTACACTCGTATGATCTCACCCCAAAGTAAAGCTCGGGCGTCATCTTCAGGTTGTGATAAGATTTTTTTTTTTTTTAACTGCTACGTCCACTGCATCACTATATTGCGTAATCAGTGTACTGGGGAACAGTGAGAAAAAAGAAAAATAACAGAAATGAATAGAAAGAGAAGTACTTATAAAACTGTGATAATTTTCAATTTTTTGTATAATTTTCAATGTAGTTTGCGAACACACACACACACACACACACACACACACACACACACACACACATATAAACGGACACGCACGCACGCTCACGCGCGTATTTTAACAAGAAAAAGCTTGACCTGAAATTTACGTAATCCATAACAGTATAGTTACATGCTTCACTAGAGCTAGTACCACTCAAACTGGTTATTTAGTGAAACTGTTGTGCATTACTTCAATTGCAAAGTTAGCTGGAGGTGCTTAGCATGCTATAAACGACAGAAAAATGCCCTGAGAAATTAAGTAAGCACATCTGTATGATCAGAGTGTATTATTTGACCAATCCATAAGGCTAAAGGTGGTTAACGGAGGATGTGACACTCCCAGCCTTTGAACACGTTGAGATTTTTTATTTTTATTAAGAGTATGTCCTTTATTGTTCATTTTTGCTCTTTTTAAGCGATTTTATTTAGTTTAAAGTAACATTTCAGTGAAATAGGCAGTGATGGCTATATTTAATCTTCCAGTTTGAAAAGTGTCTCCTAAGCTGAAAAAGGACCTTTGACGGTATTAAGGGAAAGAAATGATAAAAGTGGATTACACTTTATTCAGGTCATTAATTACTATCTAAATAACCAGTAATTACCACAGTAGTCATTGACTATATAAATGAGTTATGTCATTGAAATTTGTCACTATCAAGATCGCCAGTGATTATCATAATTCGTCTTTATTATAATTAATTAATCCTTCTCATAGTTCAGACCATCAGTTATTATCATTAAGGTAAAACTTGAAGAGAAAAATCAAAGAATTTCAGAATAGTAAGAAACTGTTCTGGAATGAAGGAAACAGTGTGTGGAGAGTGAACATTACCAAAGCAGCGCACAATATCAGTAATACTTTTATCCGACCCGCGTTCCGAGCTAACGAAGCGAAACTTCATCGTTTCCTACCCATTTCAGTAGAAACTTTTTTTTTTATCCATCTGATGTTCTAAACTTAAAAAGCAGCACTCCAATCCATTTTTCATACAAGCCCTCAATGTCTTGGGATCTGCACTAACGAAGAGAGCCTCCAACCATTCTTACCCATTTGCATATAATTCCTTCATCCGCCTGGGAATATGGACTAACAGAGGGACTCCACCCTTCCTACCCATTTGACTATATTCTAATTTCTACTCATGTCGGGCTCTGACCCAACGATACGAGACCCAATCCTTCCCATCCAGCTGCATATAGCTGGTTAGCTAAGCCACTGAATGCGGCTACGTATCCTATGGTTTTTTATACCATTAGATGATTATATTAAGCTTAGGAGAAACCACTGGAACTGAAGAGGTTATAAACAACCTTCATTTACCCATACAGTACAAATGGTCGCCATTAAGCTGAATAAATCGCCTGGTGGAAGCGAGAATGAAAGAGAACAGACGTCACTATAATGAAGAGGTTAAACAACATCTCGTTAGTTCCTGACACAGTATGGAGACAGTAAAACCAAAAAAAAAAAAAAAAAAAACACTGACCACAAATGTACAACTGTGGATAGCTGAACCTGGTACATTTCCATTGTTGAGCTGGTGGTACTTATATCTTAAAATCAATTAGTGGGCTTAAATACACACAGATTTATACATCAGCTAGTAAAAAGCAATAATTAACAAGAAATTCATTCAAAAACACCACGTGGGTCCATCAAAATATCCTCAGCCTTGCCCAGTAACAAGGGAAGTAACCACAACATTTGGGTATGACTGAATACTATAAAGCCCCATATGACAGTACACATAAGAACTCAAATCTTTGTCCTCATATTTTTGCAATAAGTCTCTTTGAAATTCGGTAGGTTAGGGCAAAACCCATAAATAGACAAGAAAGAAGCCTGTGCAGTAATCAGATATCAAGAAAAGGCTATGACCCCCAAGGAAATCCAAGAAGACGTGGTCAGCACACTTGATGAGGACTCTCTTTGCTATTCCACCAAAAAGATGTGGGCTGATGATTTCAAGCCGGGCAGTGAGAGCCTCCAAGATGATCCACGGTCGGGACGCCAAAAATCATCGACCACGGATGATCTAGTGGAGGCCATACAAAGCATTTTTCAACAAATAGACAACACAGTGGGAATGAGTGTTAGCTCAGTGCACACTGTTTTGACAGACATCTTGGGTATGAGCAAGTTGTCTGCAAGATGAGTGCCCGGAATGATGACATCATAACAGAAACTGACCAGACTGGAAACTTTGAGGACATTCCTGGCTCGTCTCTTGGCTGATCCAACCAATTTCATCTGGAGATTTGTGACCCAGGATGAGACATGGGTTCACCACTTTGAACATGAATCAAAGATTCATCGCAAGCAATGGAAACACCAAGGTTCTCCACGTCCCAAAAAATTCAATCAAGCGGCATCTGTCGGCAAAGTGATGGTCTCAGTGTTTTAGGACACTGAGGGAGGTCTCATGATTGACTACTTGCAGAAGGGTCAAACCATTAATGGGATCTATTATGCATCAGAAGTGCAACAGCTGAGAGGAGCAGTAAAAGAAAGACGGAGAGGAAAGCTGCATGCGGACGTGCTGTTGCTCCAGGACAGTGTCTCTGTCCACAATGGCCCAGGTGGCAGTGGCTGAAACAGCGAACTGTGGCTTTGAACTGACGACTTATGCTCCTTACTTTTATCAGACCGGGCTCCGTCTGACTTCACCCTGTTTCCCAAACCGAAATCCCACCTGTGTAGTCACCGTTATCGGAGTGATGATGAAGTCATCCATGCTGCTGAGGCGTATTTGGAGTCTTTGGCGATGGAATAGCAGTTCTTGAATGTCGATGGCCTAAGTGCATTGAACTTAGGGGAGACTTTCTTGAGACATAATACAAGAATAGTTTTTTTTCCTGTGATACTTCTTGGATGAGGCCAAGAACTTTTGAAAGACCCACTTACATTGTACTAAATGAGGATCGCGAAATACAAAAACCAGACAGCGAATGTTTAGCAGTTCCATTTGTCCACAGTTGTACGGAAGCCTCACTGTATAATCATTCATCTTCCATACACAGTACCAGTATGTGACAGTCACCCTTTTGCCACAATGATCCCTTTTATTTTTTTTGTCACTACCACCATACAATGTTATTCAGGTTGGATAAGCTTCCAAACAGTGAATGAGTTAATAGGGGCTTTATCTAACTCCTTTATCTGGAGAGGTTTCTCCTAAGCTGATTAAATAACCTGGAGATAACGAGAATGTAATACAAATGATGCCATCAGTAAGATCACGCCATTTATATTTAGTGTTTTCCACTGCCAGCCAGTTATGTTTACCTTAATTGAGTATTCTCGCTACACTGATTAAATGTACCTTAAAGATAATGTGAAGAGATTTTTTTTTTTATTATCGTTATGCCTGTGAGGTGGTCAGGATTTCTTGGGTTTGAATTCTAAGTGAATGGCTGTGTGGCCCATTTTCGTTAGACATGCTGTTGGTTTGTCCTCTCTCTATCATGTTTTTCTTTTTCCTTGTTTTCTGTGCTGTACTTCACCCTACCTGTGGGAGGGGACACACAGAAGGGAGGGTAAAGATAGTCTTATTGCCGCCGGACAGGTGTATTCACTTTCATGAAATTAGAAAGGGCTTAAGGCTCGGAGCCTATAATACTTGTATCTACCAAAGAGATCTGATCAAACAGAAAGGCAAACTCACCATCCGCTTATTTAGAGTTGCCAAGACACATTGTGATTAAAAGACTAGAGGTCATAGACAGTAAGAAAGACGATTTAAGGAAGGTAGTTCCAGTCAGCTATTGTACTGGAAAGCTGAAGAGATAACGGATAAAAGCATGTGGCTAGGATGGTGCAGGGCGCTCGCAGTAACAAAAGAGGGAAACAAACAATAAGTTTTAAGTTGTGGGCAAAGTAATGGACAGATGGAGATGCAACGCTGCAGTGAATATAGAGGCTAAAGGGGTTCAGCTCATGGAAGAGAAATGAGGCGGAAAGCATTTGAGTTCAGCTTATTGGGCTGTACAGTATGTGGTGAGGCCCCCAAACAAGGGAGCTGTACTGTACAATGCTCCACACAAGGGGGCATAACGCAACGGTACAAGGTCAGTAAGCTAGATGGTTTAAAACACCTAACCTCTGCAAAGATCATTATGCAAGAAAAAATAATGTGAACTTCCACCATATATAACGGGACAAAGAAATACAAGAAAACTGAGAGATGACGGAGGACTAAGGTGAATATTTTTGAAGGTAATGGGCTAATCATAATGTAGATTGTGTTAAGATGAACGATGGAATAACAGTTTTCCAGATATTAACGAAAAAAGATACTAATTTGCCCTTGATAGAAAGGAGACGAATTAAAGATATGCCAAAACCTCATACTGTGATCTGTGACTTGTGATGGAGATGTGATAAGTGGAAGGAAACACGAGAGTTGGAATCATAAGCATGTAAGTGTATAGGACTATTGTATCGTTCATACACCATTGATAAATATGAGGCAAAAAGCTGGTAAAAGAACAAAATCTTGAGAGAGACCATGATACACAGCTTTTGAAGATGAACTGTGTTTCCAGTAATCCTTGCAAGCTATATATTAAATCTTAACTAATCTATTCATGTTTCCGCCTGACGATTTACGTGTAACCTCGGTGTCTACAAAATTTCATTTTTTTTTTTTTTTCAAGTTGCATCGATGAGGGTTGACTGGGACGCGCCTGCTGCAGTGGAATACCCAGCCTCCTGTCAGACACCCTACGGTCAAGTTCACGTGTTCAACTATACAGAGAATAGAGACGGAGCAGAAATTGATACAGAGAATTTGAGGCTCACCTTTACCAAGCTGGGGTATAGTGTTAAGGTTCACGAAAATCTGACGAGAGATGAAACAATGCAAACAATTTATGAAATGAAATCCCTTCTCCCCCTTATAGTAGAGTAAGTCGTTCTTTCTGTTGTTCAGAGCAGGATTGTCAACTCTTTGTCCCCTATGGCTTCATTTGCACGTCCTTCTTACAAGTTGTATCAAGCTCTGCCGGCCCCTATATAATGAGCTCAGTCTCTGCATTAATTGCCACTTAGATCTACTCCTCATTTTATTCACATCTCTGTCCTCCCCTGTATAGTGAATTTTGTGAGTGCTCAGGAAGTCTCCAGCCATCTAGCTGCTGTATAATTTGAGTATAAGTGTTATTACCATCTTTCTTGTACTGTATAGCCTGAGGCGTTGATTCATAGGCCTGGTAGGGTCTTTGTGATTCATGTAGAGTTTTTGATGTCAGCCATTATTAATATTATTTTGTATCTGTAATAATATATCTTGCTTTAACTGAGCATTATCCGGTTTTCTCATTTATCAGGGCTGACTTAGATAAATTTGCTCTTGCTAAATTCATGTTAATAGAGGCTATTGCAGTTAACCATATATGTAACCTGTTTTGCCATTACATTATCCTTCTGAGTCCTGAATGTTTAGTTGTTAGTTTGAGCATTAAACTTTAACTTGTAATTTTACCTAACTCTTTTGTTTTGAACCTGGAACTTTGTGGGACAGTAGTGATTTTAGCATTCTCACTTGAAGTGTTCATTATCTCTCTCTGTTCCGTAACATAAAATGGCGACCTCGCCAGGATATTCAGGATATTATCATAAGGATATTGCTTGATATTTTGTGACTGTGATTTATTCATGATGTCTACTATTACTACTCTTGATGAATCCAAAGATTTTTTATCAAATGTGCAAACAGTGTGTGATGTAGAAAACAGAACAGAGAATGAACTTAAGCTTGTTGCTCAACAATTGGGAATTGCTGTTCGCTCTCATCATTCTAAAGATCAAATTGTTGACATGATTAATAAAAGCTTGTTTAATGTAACTCCTCCAGATGAGCAAACGCAGATTGAAATAGCTAAGTTACAGCTAGCCCTGCAGGAGGCTCGTGCTAAGGAGGCTGAGTTTCAGGCTCGTGCTAAGGAGGCTGAGTCTCAGGCTCATATTCAGGAGGCACAGGCACAGGCTCAGGCACAAATTGAACTTGCTAGGATTCAGGCAGACCATGAGTATCGCATGAAACAAGGTGGAACTGGATCATCTAGCTCTGATGATTTTGATGTGGCTAAAAATGTTAAACTTGTCTCTCCTTTTAATGAATCTGATTTAACAAAGTATTTTCAGTTGTTTGAGAGGGTAGCTACAGGTTTTAATTGGCCCAAAAAGTATTAGCCAGTACTCCTTCAGAGTGTTCTCACCGGTAAAGCTCAAGTAACTTATGCATCTTTGCCTCAGGATCAATCTGATAATAATGATGTGGTTAAAAGCTTGATTCTTAAGGCCTATGAGCTTGTTCCTGAAGCCTATAGAGTAAAATTTAGGACAACTTATAAGCAAGACATGCAATCCCATGTTGAGTATGCAAAAATCAAAGAAGATCTGTTAGAGCAGTGGTTAAATTCTAAGAATGTAAATTCTGATTTTGATAAATTTAAACAGATGATTTTGCTGGAGGACTTCAAAAGGTGTATTAATAATGATGTAAGCCTATATCTTGATGAGAAAAGAATAGATAATTTGTCTGATGCTGCAGTTTTAGCTGATGAATATGTTCTCACTCACAAGAGATATTCTAAAGAGAAAACGAAAGCTGAGAGTAAGTACGTTGCCTCTACTCAGAGTACAGGTAACAGGAAAGAGAATAAAGATGATGTTTCTCAGGAAGTAAATACCAGCTCCACCTCTAGATTTCAGAAAAGTAAATGTACTTATTGTAGTAAGCTTGGTCATACTACGGAGAAATGTTTCAGGAGACAGCGTGATGTGAACAAAAAGGAGTCTTTAAATATTCAGTCAATTGGTCTAGTGTCCACCCTTGAGAGTTCCCAGAATTCTTTAACCGAGTTAACTGAACCTGCTTTGAGGGGTAAATTAAATTCTCATGATGAAGCTCCTCTTTTGAGCAGTAACGTGGGTGACACTCTCAAGAGATCATGTGCTAATTTCCTGTCTGATGGTTTTGTCAGTCCTCTGGACAATAATGACAGGAAATCAGTTAAAATATATCGTGATACTGGTGATTGCCAATCCCTTATGCTGACCAGTGTTCTAGGCTCTAATGTTAATTCCTCTGATGAAACTGTAATCTTACAAGGTGTAGGGAATAAATACTTCTCTGTCCCTCTGTGCAGAGTGAATTTACAGTCTGGTTTTGTTAATGGTTCCGTTATGGTTGGGTTGGTTGAGACACTGCCAATGTCAGGTGTAACTTTCTTCCTTGGAAATGATATTGGTGGAAGTCAAGTGTGTCCAGCTCCTCAGTTGTCTAGTGAACCAGTGACTGCGACCCAGGATTGTGATGCCCCTGAGGTGTTCTCTGCATGTGCTGTCACTAGGGCTAAGTCTAAAGTTACTGGTGACTTAGAGGATAATGATGATGATGATGTTATCCTAACTGACACTTTTCTTGCTAATTTAGACCACTCACCAGATGAGGCAGCATCCCATAGTGTTGATAATTTGTCTCGTCAAGAGTTGGTTGAGTTGCAGGTTGCTGACCCTGAGTTGAAAGGTCTAGCTAACTCTGCTTGCAGTGAGGAAGAGTAAGCTGGTGCTTCTACTTGTTATTATATAAAGTCAGGAGTACTTATGAGGAAGTGGAGACCCCCAACAGCATCAGCCGACTGTGAATGGGAGGTTGTACATCAAGTTGTCATCCCTCGTGTTTGTAGGCAGGATATCATTAGAGTGGCTCATGATTCCAGTTTGGCAGGACACCTTGGAGTGAGGAAGACTGTGGCACGCATTTTGAAACACTTCTACTGGCCAGGTATCTTCAGAGATGTTTCCTGGTATTGTAAGTCTTGTCACACCTGTCAAGTTGTGGGGAAGTGTAATCAGACCGAAAAGGTTGCACCTCTAGTTCCCATTCCTCCTTTTGAGGCGTCCTTCACCCGTGTGTTGGTGGATATTGTGGGCCCTCTTCCTAAGACTTCTTCAGGATTTACTTATGTGTTGACCCTGATTGATATGGCTACTCGTTATCCTGAAGCCATTCCACTTAGAAATTTCTCAGCAAAGAACGTGGTTAAGGAAATGCTAGGGTTCTTCACAAAGTTTGGTCTGCCCAAGGAGGTACAGTCAGACCGGGGAAGTAATTTCATGTCAAATGTTTTCAAGCAGTCTCTGAAAGACTTGGGCATCACCCAGATCACATCTTCAGCTTACCATCCCCAGACCCAAGGAGTGTTGGAGAGATATCATCAAACACTCAAATCGATGCTCAAGAAATACTGTTTGGAACATCAGAAAGAGTGGGATAAAGGTCTTCCATTCGTTGTATTTGCCGCAAGAGAATCTCCAAATGAATCACTGGGCTTCTCACTCTTTGAACTACTGTTTGGCCATGAAGTAAGAGGACCCCTTAAGCTACTTAAGGAATGCTGGCTGTCGGAGGAAGATGATGTCAACCTGCTGGAGTATGTGATGAAGTTCAAAGAACGGCTGTCCACTGCTTTACAGCTGGCGAGAGAGAATTTAGGAGCTGCTCAGAAGATGAAGACTTGGTATGATAAGAAGTCCAGGTTACACCACTTTCAGCCAGGAGATCAGGTTTTGATTCTGCTATCGGTGCATGGGCAACCTCTTCAAGCCATGTTTAGTGGTCCTTATTTCGTGGAGAAGAAACTCAGTGATGTCAACTATGTCATCGCCACACCAGATCGTAGAAAGAACAAGTAACTTTGTCACATTAATATGCTAAAGTTATATCACGGGCGGGACGAATATAACCCAGTCTGCACTGTAGCTGTTCCACCCGAGTCGGCAAGTGAAGTTCTCCCATGCAGTATGAGCCTGAGTGATAGTTTGGGGAAGAATCCTGATATCATGAATGATCTCCAGACTAAGCTTTCTCATCTAGCTCCCGAGGAAAGGCAAGAGTTTTCGGCATTACTGCAGGAGTACCCACAAGTGTTCCATGACACTCCAGGAAGAACCACTGTGTTGATGCATGATGTCGATGTTGGAGACGCAAAGCCAATTAAACTGCCTCCTTACTGTGTGAACCCAGTGAAAGTTCCTCTCATCCAGAAGGAGCTTGGCTACCTGTTGGACCAGAAGATGATTGAGCCCTGTCAGAGCGAGTGGAGTTCTCCTGTCACTCTAGTCCCTAAGCCAGGGGGGTCACAGCGGCTTTGCATCGACTACAGACGTGTTAATCAGACACTTACCCTCTCCCTCGCGTGGAAGATTGCATAGACAAGATCGGAAAGGCTAGGTACATCAGTAAGTTTGATTTGTTAAAGGGATACTGGCAAGTACCAATGACTGAACGTGCTAGGGAGATCTCATGTTTTGTAACACTAGGAAAGACTTTTGCATGTTCTGTAATGCCATATGGTATGACGAATTCACCAGCAACTTTTCAGAAGCTCATGAATGTTGTAACAGAGGGTTTGGCAGGGTGTGTTGTTTATATTGATGATGTATTAATCTTCAGTGACAACTGGAAAGATCACCTATGCCATGTCAGTAAATTTCTTGAGCGTTTGGTTCAGGCTAATCTTGTAGCTAATTTATCAAAGTGTGAGTATGGTCAAGCTAAAGTTCAGTACCTTGGGTACGTAATTGGTGATGAACATGTTGCACCACCAGGAGCTAAGGTTCAGGTTATAAGTGATCTTCCCAGACCTAAAAGTAGGAAAGAGCTACAAAGATTTTTGGGAATGCTAGGTTATTATAGGAGATTTGTTCTTAACTTTTCAATTCTTGTATCACCACTTACAGACCTACTGAAAAAGGGAGTTAAATTTGTCTGGACCAATAACTGTGAATCCTCTTTCAGTAAACTTAAAGCTATCCTATTAAGTAAGCCAGTGCTCGCTACTCCAAATTTTGCTAAGCCTTTTAAGATGGCTGTTGATGCAAGTGATACAGGAGCTGGGACTGTTTTGCTGCAAGAGGATGATCAGGGTATTGAACACCCTGTATCTTATTACAGTAAGAAGTTCACTCCACCTCAAAAGAACTACTCAACTATTGAGAAAGAGCTTTTGGCCTTGATTTTGGGTTTACAGCATTTTTCATTTTATTTGTGTTCTGGTTTTGACCCCATAGTCATTTATACCGATCATAACCCACTGAAATTCCTTAGTAAGTTTAAAGATAAAAATCAGAGATTGACAAGATGGAGTCTACTTCTTCAGGAGTATTCATTAGACATACAACATGTCAAGGGGATAGAAAATGTTATTGCAGATTGCTTATCTAGGCTTTAGACAAATTGTTTTAGAATAATAAGAAATTTCCTTTGTAAATTTCTTTTTCTTTGTGGGGAGGTGTTACATAGCCTATGATTTCATCATCCTTTGTATAATTCTAACGTACAGTATGCTGCATGTTTGATCACGATTCGCCTCGTGGCTTCCATAGTGACCAGGCTTTCGTGTTCTACCTCACTCATCCCTTCTCCCCCTTATAGTAGGGTAAGTCGTTCTTTCTGTTGTTCAGAGCAGGATTGTCAACTCTTTGTCCCCTATGGCTTCATTTGCGCATCCTTCTAACAAGTTGTATCAAGCTCTGCCGGCCCCTATATAATGAGCTCAGTCTCTGCATTAATTGCCACTTAGATCTACTCCTCATTTTGTTCACATCTCTGTCCTCTCCTGTATAGTGTATTTTTGTGAGTGCTCAGGAAGTCTCCAGCCATCTAGCTGCTGTATAATTTGAGTATAAGTGTTAATACCATTTTTCTTGTACTGTATAGCCTGAGGGGTTGATTCGTAGGCCTGGTAGGGTCTTTGTGATTCATGTAGAGTTTTTAATGTCAGCCATTATTAATATTACTTTGTATCTGTAATAATATATCTTGCTTTAACTGAGCATTATCCGGTTTTCTCATTTATCAGGGCTGACTTAGATAAATTTGCTCTTGCTAAATTCATGTTAATAGAGGCTATTGCAGTTAACCGTATATGTAACCTGTTTTGCCATTACATTATCCTTATGAGTCCTGAATGTTTAGTTGTTAGTTTGAGCATTAAACTTTAACTTGTAATTTTACCTAACTCTTTTGTTTTGAACCTGGAACTTTGCGGGACAGTAGTGATTTTAGTATTCTCACTTTCTCACTTGAAGTGTTCATTATCTCTCTCTGTTCCGTAACAATATATATATATATATATATATATATATATATATATATATATATATATATATATATATATATATATATATATATATATATATATATATATATATATATATATATATATATATATATATATATATATATATATATATATATATATATATATATATATATGTGTGTGTGTGTGTGTGTGTGTGTCCCCTGGGGAAAGGGGGGATAGAATACTTCCCCAGTATTTCCTACTTGTAAGAGGCGACTAAAAGGGACACTTTTATCTACATTCTTTTTGCTGTCTTTCTTTCTCTTGTACTTTGCCCTAACCCTCTGCATTTTATTTTCTTTTAGTTAATCTCTTTTCTCCATTGTGTGGTTCCTGCAAGCCACTGGCATTGGCCGTACGGTAAAATATTTTTCTACCTAAGAAATCTTGATGAACTCTGGTTACGAAGCATTGGCCCTCAGTTCCGTGCAGCCGTTAAGTGGGCAGGGGGTGCTAAGAATCCCACGGTGTAGGAGTAAGTTTATACATCCAAAATTAACCTTAATAATAGGAAATTGGAATGCTCGAACTCTCAATCAGGCTGGAAAATGGAAGAATTTATTTCAGTGTTCAAGGAATATAATATAGATATTTGTGCTCTTACAGAAACGAAGTTGCTTGATGTTGCGAAAATGAATTTGGAAGATAGTATTACTTTGTTGGTTTCTGGTAGGAATGTTGGAAATCATTACTAAGGAGTAGGCTTACTGCTGAGTAGAGATGTTTGCAAGGCACAATGTGAGTTTGAGTCAATTAATGAGCGCTTGCTTAATGCTCGTTTAAATTCTGACCATGGTAATATCAGTATGGTGGTACGGTACGCTACAATAAATAAGGTTGCTGATGAAGACTATTATGAGAAGCTGCAGGATGTAGTGAATAGAGTGGCAAGACATGATGTATTAGTTTGCACAGGTGACTTTAATGCGATTGTTGGTAGTAGTAGGGATGGCTTTGAAGATTGTATGGGTAAGGAGGGTGTTCGTATTAGAAATGAAAATGGGGTGCGATTTGGAAGCTTTTGTTTGGCAAATGACCTTACGATTGGTGGAACTATCTTAGAGCATAGAAAAATACATAAAACTACTTGGATTTCACCATGTGGTAAATATTGTAACCAGATTGACCACATTGCAATTAGCAGAAGGCATAGGAGTTATTTGCAACATGTTTGCGTAAGGAGGGGGGCAGATGTAGGTAGTGATCATCAACTTGTTGTTTCAAAAATTAAAATAAAACTTAAGAGAAATGTTAATGGTAATTGTACAGGAGGTAATAAATATGATTTTGATGAGCTGAGAAATGATGAGAATACGAAGGGAAAGTTTCCGTGGGAATGTAGGAACAGGTTTCTAGTTCTGCAGACTTTGATAGATCTGAAGGCAATGATATTAATCATGCGTGGCGATAGGTAAAAGAGGTTTTGCATGGGAGTGCTAAGCTTACTATTAAGAAAAAAGGAAAAGCGAGAACGAAAACGTGGATGTCAGATGAAACGTGGAATGAATTTCAGAAAAGGAAAGAGGTGAAGTTAAGAAGTGAAGAACAACATGTTGATGGCCAGGTAGTTGCTGTACTTATAGCTAAGTACTGGAGTTTACATTCTGAAGTAAAAAGACTCGTTAGACGTGATAAGAGGAGGCTATATGATGAAAAGGCAACAGAGACAGAAATTAAGATAAGTAAAAATGACGGTCAGAGCACAAGAGCAGCGTATCAGGCCATAATGGAGTTATAACTGGGACTGAAAAAAGGAGGGAAATACCTGTACGAGATAGAAATGGTAACTTATTGACTAAAGATCTGGATATAAAAGCAAGGTGGAAAGAGCATTTTGAATCTGTTCTAAGTAGACGGATCCCAGCTGAAGAGGACATTTTGCCAGCCGAGAGAGATTTGCAGATACAAACAGGGGATATAACCTTGGAAGAGGTAGCAAAATCTATTAAGGAATTAGAGAATTTTAAGGCCCCATGAGAGATGGAATTTTTCCTGAAATGCTTAAGGTGGAAAATGATGAGTTGATGAATGCGCTTTTGAAACTTTTTAATGTGACTTGGGATAATGGTGGAGTTCCAGAAGACTGGAAAATGGAGTGATTATAAAAATACCAAAAAAGGGAGATTTAAGTGTGTGTGGAAATTGGAGGGGGATAAATTTGACTCCTGTAGCTGCAAAAGCCTTTTCCAGAATCTTGTTAAAAAGACTAGAGCCAGTAGCTGATAAAATTTTAAGAGAAGAACAAGCGGGATTTCGAAAGGGTCGAGGTTGTGATGATCAGATTTTTACTGTATGGCATCTAATGCAACAAGCCAATGAGATGAAAATACCACTTAGTATTTGTTTTGTGGATTTTGAAAAGGCATTTGATAGTGTTTCACGTGGAGCTATGTTGAAAATTATGAGATTCTATGGTATACCATAAAAGTTTGTAAATATTATTAGAAGCCTACATGAAGGTACTTTTTGTAAGGTAATGGTGGGTGGTTCTTTGAGTGATCCATTTCAAGTTAGGTCAGGAGTGATTCAAGGAGGAGTTCTTTCGCCTTTGCTGTTTGTTTTGGTTATGGATTATGTTATGAGAAAGGTTGTAAGGAAAACAGATGCAGGAATTAACTATATTCTCATTTCCAAAAGTATTGAAATTCTCGGCGTCTCGCATAACAATGCCCTCAGCTGGACCTCTCATGTTAGATCACTTGCTAAAACCGCCTCTAAGAAACTTGGATTATTGTACAGAGTCCGTAACTTCTTCACTGACGAGCAGTTGGTTATGGTTTATAAGAGTCATGTGCACTCTCAGCTTGAATACTGCTCACCCTTGTGGAGCGGATGTGGAGAGGTTGCATTGAGACAAGTAGACAAAATTCAGAACAAAGCTGTTGGAATTATTAATAACCCTGCTATTACTAATAAACTACCTCCCCTGCAAGTAAGAAGGAATGTTGCCTCCCTTGCGTTATTTTACAGATATTTCTACAGCAAGTGCTCAGACGAAGTTGCGTCCATGGTGCCACCTCTCCATGCCTTCCCTTGTGCTACACGGGCAGCTGGCAGCGCTCATGACTGGAATGTCACTCAGCCATACTGCAGAACTTCTGCCTATCAGAATTCTTTCATTCCCCAAACTGCATCTCTCTGGAACTCGCTTCCCTAGAGTTGTTTCCCTCCAGACTTCAACCTACTGCTGTTCAAGTCTAACTGTTACAGATATTTTATGAATAGCGGACACCAGTAATCTGGTGTATGGATTTTTTTTTTATTATTCATTTGTTTTTCCTTCCTCTGTTGTTATTAAAAAAAAAAAATGCTGGAACAATGTCGTACCATAACTGTTTGCAGTCAGAAAAATATCTGATTGATTATGTTTATCCTCAATGGAAATAATATTGGTCCTGTAGAACAATGACACAAATGATGCTTTTTTTTTGGGAGTGACTATTATCACCGCACAGTGATATTAAAGGTGACGTTATTATCACAGCGCGGTGATATTACAGGTGACGTTATTATCACAGCGCGGTGATATTGCTGGTAACGTTATTATCACGGTGTACGGACATTGGCTAAGTGTTCTGAGGGTGATAATAAAGCCATTGTTCTTTTCACTGTGCGGTGACTATAATGGGATCAGTAATATCACTGTACGGTGATAATACACACAGCCTTTTCTTTATGGGATTCCTTTTCATTCCAGTAATGGAATGGTGCAGTACCAGTATACAGTAATAGTCACAATAGTAGCCTGCCTTCCCAAAGGGTAGGACAAAAATATGGAGGAAAAATAAGAACCATTGTTATGATGATTTTGAACCAAATAGTTCAGTGCCAGTTATGGCATCCTGTGCGGCAGTGAGTACCCGAAGGAGGCAACAAAACCCCTCAGGTGGCCTTTGACAAGAACGAAGTCAGGATTTTTATTTTTGCTTTCCATATTTCTGTTGTTAATTATGTCTTCTAATAATATGAGAGGAAACATACATGAATTACAAGAAATCATTGCTCAGATCATTGGATTAAACAAGATGGCCAAGAAACAAAACATCTGCACAGTGATTTTATGTGGTTAATATATATTCCCACATTATGGCCATAAGACAATTATCCACAGAAATCCTGGTAAATTATGTGAGGAACATACGAAGCAAAAATATAAACACTGACTTTGTTCTTGTCAGAGGCCACCTGACAGGTTTTGCTGCCTCCTTGAGGAAGTCTCTGCCTCACTGGATGCCATAACTGGTAGTGCACTAATTTAGTTAACAATCATCATTACAATGGCTCTTTTTTTTTCTCCATGTTTATGGGCTACCCTGTGGGGAAGCAGGCTACTACTTGTGACCATCACTGTACACTGGATATGGGCATTTATGAGGAGATACACGGAAACAAATAAATATTCTGCTTTTCAATACATTAACCACGGATTAACATTTAACCACTGTTACAAAAATTTATTACACACAGATATATGAATAAATAATGCTGTACATACTAGAAATACTTCTGCAGAAAATCTATCTAGAGACCCATACTTTAGAACATAATCTGGAAGATGAATCAAATTATGAATATTATAAAAACAAGGGAAAGTACCACTGATCCCTCACGGGATGTACGTTTGGCTTGACCCAAACTTTCCCATGTGCACCCTGCTGGGGGTTTGTAGGGAGGCCCAGGCCAGATTGCCGCCTTACTGGGTAACTCAGGGCTGTGCGCCCAGGTAGCCTTAAGCTTGTTGTTGTTGCATAGCCTCAGGCTGCTTGGCCGAACAGTCCCAAGTTTCCCAGTAAGGCCACAGCCCGGCCCAACCCCTCCCACAGACCCCCTGCGGGATGCACCTGCGGGAAAGCCTGGGCCAACCAAAACGTACACTCCACGAGACATCCGTGGTACTTGCCCGGGCAATCGAAGCCACTCCCAGGGTACTGGTGCTCCTTATGGGGGAAAGGAGGGCTTTGGCAGTTTGGCCCCCTTAGCTTCAATATCTTGATAGCTTTCAGGCAGGGTGATCCCACGGCAAAGATGTCACCAATTCAGGACCACCACCCTTGTACAAATGCAAGCTTGTGCATGTATCATATTATCATGTAAATAAGCACCATATACAGTATTATCTAGAAAATCCACTTCTGCAGATACAAGTGACTAAACACTTCTTTGGTAATGATAAGATCACAATAGAGAACAGTATTTTGGTATACGTGTACCATACAAAATAAGTTGTTTCAGTCATTGAATTTATATTCAAAAAATTAAATAATGTTTCCTTTAGACTGCTTGATCAAAATTACAAAAAAAAAAATGTTGTAACGGCATATGTAGCTGTTCAAAATTACAATTTCAGTTTAACAAACCAAAGGGCACTCTAATGAGACGAAGAGTCGACACCTTGACTACGATGACTATCTGAATCACTTTGTCACTTTCTATCACTTCAGGACCACCACCCTTGAACAAATGTACAGTTCACTAGCTGCAGTTATCCTTGAATGAGAAAGCACGTACATATACATGTATCATATTATCATGTAATACTGAAACTTAAACATGCACCTTATACAGATACAAATAGCTAAACACTTTTTGGTAAAGAGATCACAACAGAGAACAGTATTTTGGTATAAGTATACCATACAAAATAAGTTGTGTTAATCAATGAATTTACATTTCAATAATAATGTTTCCTTTAGAATGCTTGGTAAAAATTATATATATAAAAAAACGTTGTCATTGCATATATAGCTGTTCAAAATGACAATGTGAGTTTAACAAACCGAAGGGCACTCTAATGAGAGGAAGAGTCATCATCTTAAGTATGCTGACTATCTGAATCACTTCGTCACTTTCTACCAAAGTATCGATCACCTGCATTCCTCAGATAAATCATCAAGGCTTTTCCAACCTCGGCCTCATCTGTTTTTTGTTTTGTTTTTTCTAATAATCATGGCGACGCAACTGCCAGGGTCATATGCCGCCGTATAACAAAGAAGTAAAAAGTAAAAACAAAAAACAGAGGATAAACCACACAATCAAAAAGGAGAAATTCTAAATATCCTTAAAAAGTCCTGCCTCCTTCACAAACGAGAGGGTTGCCCCTCCCAAGGCACAGGCATCCTCCCCAAGCACAGAGGAAAGATGATACACACCACCATCCGTTTGGTGGTCAGAGAGGAATCGACGACGCAAATCCTCAAGACTAGGACACTCCACCAACAGGTGCCGAACAGTCAAGGGAACCAGAGAGTCATCACAGAATGGAGGAGGAGCCCTTTCCATTAAAAAGCCATGAGAGAAACGGGTGTGGCCAATGCGCAGGCGGCACAAAGCAGTCTCCCATTGACGAGGGAAGCCCTGGTAACTGAATGAGCCCACCTTCTGGCAAATCGAGCGCAACTTATTGGCACCTACAGCATCCCAATGCTCCTGCCAACAGCACCAAACTCTGGAGGCAATACAGGAGCGCATATCTGCAGCAGGCAGACGATACAGAGGAGACTGTGCAAGAGGGGGACAAGCCGCTGCCGCCTTGGCCAGCTGATCAGTTCGTTCATTCCCTGCCACTCCTACATGAGCTGGAACCCAACAGAAATCTACACGACGTCCACGACGCCCTAAAAGGAAAAGCCACTCTAAAATGGATAAAACCAAAGGATGAGAGGGATTAAAAGACTCCATTGCAGAAAGAGCACTTCGTGAGTCACTAAAAACAGTAAAAGCAGTGTGGGAGAGAGTGAAGAGAATCTGAAGGGCAAATAAAATAGCAGTCAGCTCAGCCGTAAAAACAGAAGCAGTCATAGGGAGGCTCCCACCTCGACAGAAGGTGGGAAACACCACACCAAAGCCCACACCCGCATCAGACTTGGATCCATCAGTATAAATTGGTATGGAGTCCCCATGAGAAGAGGCATGCTCTAAAAACAGAGAAAATAAAACCTGAGAAGGAAGGGAGGCCTTACTGGATGAGAAGAAATGACAAAATGTCACCCTGGGGAGAAGCCAGTAGCCCACCCTCGGGACACGGTGGGGAGTGATCGGCACAGAAGGAACCGAGAAGCTAGACATAACTGACTGCACCCTGAAACCAAAGGGCTTTGGAAAGGATGGCCGAGTGGCAAAAATAGGTGACCGAGAATCTTGAGAGACCTTGACAAAGGACACAGAGTCTGGGAGACGAGATAAGCGATACCAACATCGCATCAAAAGGGAAGAGCGGAGCAAGTCTAGAGGAAGGACACCAGCATCAGCCAACAAACTCGAAATCGGGGAAGATCGGAATGCCCCAGTGGCGAGACGAACACCAGCATGATGTATGGAATCTAAACTACGAAGCCGGGCTTCTGAGGCAGAAGAATAAACTTCACATCCATAATGAAGTTTGGATAAAATCAGAGACTGATGCAAGAGGAGGAGGGTCTTGCGATCAGCTCCCCAGTATGTGTGCGCTAAAACTTTCAAGAGACCCAATGCTCTGAGACACTCAGCTTTTACGTACCTCAAGTGAGGGACCCAAGTCAACCGGCTGTCAAAAATCAGCCCTAAAAACCGGGTTTCCTTTAAACACGAAATACGACGCCCGTCTAAAAAAAGGTTTGGGTCAGGGTGGACTCCACGAATGTGGCAAAAATGCATGGCAACGGTCTTCTTGAAGGAAAATCGAAAACCTCGTTCATCAGCCCATCTAGAGACACGGTTGAGAGCCATCTGCATCCTCCTTTCTGCCATTGACATCCGTGAGGCAGTGACAGAGATTGATAAATCGTCAACATAGAGAGAGCCACGAACACCATCAGGGAGCACAGAAATAACGCTGTTAATTGCCACTGCGAAAAGGGTAACACTTAGTATGCTCCCTTGTGGCACACCATCCTCAAGGGGATGTGCAGTAGACAGCTCACTTCCAACTCGGACCCGAATAATACGATTAGATAAAAACTCCCGGATAAAAGAGGGGAGTCGCCCACGGAGACCAAACTCATAAAGTGATTGTAATATACCATGACGCCAGGAAGTGTCGTACGCCTTCTCCAAATCAAAGAACACTGTGATATGATGCTGGTTAGTTGCAAAAGCCTGGCAGATGGAAGATTCTAAAGAAGGGAGAGCATCTGTGGTCGACCGCATCTTCCGAAACCCACACTGGACAGGAGACAAGTAACCACCCTTCTCTAAGTACCACATGAGCCGACTATTCACCATTTTTTCAAGGACCTTACAAAGGCAAGATGTCAGCGAGATAGGGCGATAATTAGTGGCCTGCAAGTGATCCTTACCCGGCTTAGGGATGGGGAGAACCACAGCAACACCCCATAAGGCTGGAAACCCACCAGTGCACCAAATTCTGTTATACAGTGACAACAGAAAATGAAGGGCTGCATCAGGCAAGTGGTGTAAGAAGGCATATGGGACATCATCCAAGCCTGGAGAAGAGTCGCGACACTGCAACAATGCCGTCTGAAGTTCAGAAGCAGAAAAAGCAACATTATACGACTCCTCTGCAGTAGATGGAAAACTAATGCCCAAAGATTCCAGGTGCCGTCGGCGGCGTGCCAACGGGGATGAGGTGTCCTTCCTAGAGACATTAGCAAAATGAGCGGCAAATATCTCGGCAACAGACGAAGAATGAGCCACCACCACACCTGCACGAGATAAAACAGGAGGAGAGGGAACGGGAAATTTCCCTGAAATCTTCCTCACCCGTTTCCACACTTTCGTGAGAGGAGTCTGTGAAGAAATTGAAGAAACAAATGACGCCCAAGACTTCCTCCTAGCTTCCTTCATAACCCGCCGGGCATGAGCTCGGGCCCTCCTATATGCCACTAAGTAACCAGGGTCACCTCGGTGACGACGAAGTCGGGAGAAAGCAGCACGTTTAGCCCGAACAGCAGAAGCACACTCATCGGTCCACCAGGGAACTGGACGGTGAGGAAAGTGACCAGCTGTTCTCGGAATACTCTGCAGTGCCGCCGAGTGAAGTAAGTCTGTGAAATAATCAACAGCAGCATCAGTGCTGACAAAATCCTCCACACATCGGCTCGGGGAACACAGCTCCTCAAAAACCGGCCAGACTGCCCTATCCAAGCGCCAGCGGGGAAGACGACGCTGAGGCTCGCTCTGTGTCGATCTTAATAAAATAGGGAAGTGGTCACTGCCATGTAAGTCGGGTAACACAGCCCATGTAAAATTCAAGGCTACCCCTGCAGAGCACAGAGACAAATCAATAGCAGTAAAAATACCCGTTTGACTATGGAAGTAAGTAACTTCACCAGAATTTAAAATGTACAGATCCACATCCTCCACAATGGAGGCTAACATAGTACCTCTAGAGTCAGCTGTGGAGCCACCCCACAAGGGATGATGACTGTTCATGTCAGCCAGCAAGAAATAGGGTGAGGGAAGTGCATGAATAAGATTTTCAAGATCAACCCTCTGAATAGTGGCACTAGGAGGGAGGTACAAAGAGCACACAGTATAATGACGGGGAAGGAAAATCTGGAGAGCAACAGCCTGCAGTGGAGTGTTAAGACTCACAGCAGTGAAAGGTATGTCACTGCGTACTAGAATAGCCACACCCCCACCATGACCCTGTCCAGGAAGAGGATCTGAATAAAAAACCTGGTAACCAGGTGGACTGGGAGGCGCAGCATCACCAACCATTGTCTCTTGTAGGCAAACACACACAGGTGAATACTCAGCCAGAAGCCAACGGAGTTCCTCCCAGTTGGCTCGTAAACCACGGCAGTTCCATTGAATAATATTAGCCATTAAAACTATTGAAATAAAAAGGGGCAGGGGAGAGGGACAAACAGAAAACCATAAAAAAAAATACTAAAAATATTAAAATGGAGGAACTATATACCCAAAAGAAAGGGTCACTTAGTGGAAACCACTGAGCGACCCTGGGAGACAATCTTCTTGGGAATGCGGATACGCCCACGAAGGGCCTTGTCACGGGCAGCAGCATGGCTAGAACGAGGGCCTGGGGTCTGCGAAGTGTTGGGAGACTTCACAGACACCCGTCGCTGCCCAGCAGGAGAGGAAGAGCTACTCCGAACCCTGCCCGGGGCCCCCAGTGAACCAAGAGGTCGAGCAGGAGGGATTGGGGTCCTGGCCTCCAAACGTGGAGGGGGCAGGACAGGATCCTCAGAGGTAACCGGAGGAGGAACATCCGATACCCCGGAGGAAGAGGTGCCAGACTGACCTGACACCCCAGAAGCCCCCGAAGACCCAGAAGCAGGGTCTGAGGGCTGTTGCACAGATGGAGTGACTACAGATGGTGTGGACTCCATGACCGACACCTTGCTTGGAGGATCTTCAAGACTCAAAGACTCTGAGGAACCACGATGACGTTTAGCGAATGAAGAATGTGCACCATGACTAACAGGGGATACCATAGATGTAGAGGTCGAGTCTTGAACTGTAGCGGCAACCGTCTCAAGTGCGGGAGATTGTTGCACTGGCATGGGATCAACAGATGAAGGCATAGGAGCTGACACAACAGGAGGAACTCGAGTCTGCTGCTGGACAGGTCGATGAGGACGGCTATGACCGGACAAAACTGACGCATAAGACACTCCGTTACGGAAAACAGATGACATGGCTCTACTCCTGGCCTCAGAAAAGCTTATTTTGTCACGATTACGGATGAGGAGGATCTCCTTCTCCAAGCAAAACCGGGCACAGTCTTTAGATGAAGCAGGATGTGCCTCACCACAGTGCAAACAACAAACAGGTCCAGGACAGTCCTGTCCTGCATGAGTGGATTCTCCACAACTGACACACACCACTGGGAGGCCCTGTTGCAAACGACGACAGACTCGCCCAACATGCCCGTACATCTGACAGTGGTAGCAGCGTCGTGGGTTTGGTACAAAGGGTTTGACCCTAAGGGACAACCGAGCCACCTTGATGGATGAAGGCAGAACAGTACAGTCGAACGTCAGCAACAAGGATGGAGTTGGGGTAAGTACACCATCAACCTTCTTCCGAAACCTCTCCACTTTGACAACCCTGTGGACCTGTAGTTCTTCAAGTAGCTTCTCTTCACTGTAGCGAAGTAAGTCTTTGGAGAAAACAACACCTCGACACTGATTGAAAAAAGCATGAGGGACACAAGAAAACAGCGCATCCGGGTCCTTACACTGGGCAGCCAGCCGGTAACCCTCCTCAGGGGATGTAACCTCCACTAGTAGGCTACCATCCCCCTGAGGCGAAATCTTCGGCTCCCTCCCACAGATTGACATAATGCGCCGATGAATAGTAAAAATATCCAAATTCCCAATAGGTTGACCATCCAAAGTACGAATGGTGTAGTACCTTGTAAAATCAACCCTTTCAAAGACACCCGGCAGGACCTCACGGGCATATCCACTATATGTTGTTGTGTGTGTCCGGCTCTTCTTTGTAGTGGTCGTTGACCGTAAACCACTGGAACCAGGTAGGTATGGTTCCAGGGTGGCAATATGGGCCTCACCAGCCAGAGGCACAGGAGGCGCACAAGAGGGAGATTGTAAAGGATGGTCAGGGACAGAACCAGGGTCGTCAGCTGATAAAATTTTATTTTAGGCCATATTAGACAAAAACTACCTTCATTCCCCCACCCCTCCACCCACCATGGAGCCCAACAAGGGGAGGCCATATGCCAGGGAAAGCACCACTGGCGACCCCAGAGGTAGTGGGAAAGTATACGCAGGTAACCACCAAGGGACCCTGACAAGGGTGACTCCAGGACGATAGGAGCCACCAGGTCCCCCAGTGCCCGCTTGACCCTAAAGCCACTAGGTGACTAGCCTGGATGGCTAGCCAGTGACCAGCCGATTGACCTGGTCGGGCCCAACCAGGCCACCCGTCTAGCCAGAATAAGGGACCAAAGAGGTGTATTGCTAGCTGCAGGGCGCACCATGCAGCTTCACTCAACCTCCAGGACTCCCGTCTCCCAGCATTACGGGTCGCCACGCACGGCAAACACGTGGGGAGGCAACAGTCCCGCCCTAGATGGCAAATGGGCAGGGACTGACATCACCAGTAGGCCTCCTCTACCAGTGATGTAGGGGGTGCTTGGTCCACGACACTGACAAATGCCGAACCCTACAAAGGTAGGCATGCCTCCAAAGTAGGTGGCACTGCCAGCCACGCTTCAAGCCCCGCCACCACGTCAAGGTGACCCCCCTCAGCGGGGGGCCTCATCTGTTGCCATTTGTGTCTTGTTCACCAGTATATCTGAAAATCACTTTATAGCTGATCAGCTAACTGCTTCACCAGAATAATTTATAATAAAAAAAAAAAAACTTCCATCATACCATTTACACAAACACAATGGGGTGGGAATTTACACATTCTCATGGAACAATTTAGCATCCTTTATATTCAGTGATATTTATATTTGTGCTTTCTGTGCTTTCATGCTACACTCACTTCCCTTACAATGGCTGACTAATGAATTTTACACTTTATTAAATTACTGGTTGGTTGGTGGAGGCACTCACCATCCATCACTAAGCATATGTTACCCTCCGGGTGACAAACAGGTGATTACTGCAAATATCTTGCTGTATATCTGCAATTTAGCTAACTACACTGGATAATAAACACATAACCGATGTGGCATAAGGATGTGGCGACATCATCGTTCTTTGCCGTATGGTAGTGCAATCAGCCTCTCACCAGAAAAGCAATAAGCCAGCGAGGCGGGATATAGCTTTTGCCTCCCAGACACATCCATAAGGAAGCGACTGGGAGAGGCCTATGTCTGTAGTTGTATGCTATGACTGACAGTGATGATGAATGGTGACAGTAAAAAATAAAAAAAATAACTTGAGTACTATACTGACTTGTCATAAGTCCACACAGCACAGTGTTCTTGAACCCTTTCTTACAGGTATTTGTTTTTGTCCTCCAGCCTAGCCGGCCTTCCCAACTGAATTGATACTGGAGTCCACTTGTCATACAAGTATCAATCATGTTCTTTACATCGGCTTTAACTGTTGTGCCCCCAAGAACCTGAAGTCGATGTACCTGAAATTAACATTCAATAAGACTGGTGAATGAAAAAAAAATTTGATAATCATGTTAATAAAATGAAATAACGTTTCCAAATCACTTGTTCAATATATTTTATTGCACATAATTTGTCTAGAAATAAAGATAATTCCCAATCCTACAGGTAGCATTTTAATGTGCTAACACCAGTACAGTATATCCCATAATTTCAATAGAAATGAAAATCTCCAATTTAGTGTAAAAAAATCACTGAATCATACGAAGAAAACCTGCTACATACATTAAGTTGTTAACTCACCAGTAACATTTTGAGGTCAGAGTCCATATTAATCTTTGGTTCAAAATCTTCTAATTCTTCATAAGTTTTCATTGGCAGCAACCCATCTAACAGAGCTAAATCTGGTCCAGTGTCCACAGTAGATGTCTGTGCTAGCTGCTGTTTTAAGATTTTGACAGCACTATATCAAGTGTCTTCTGCTGATCCTGTACGCTTACATTTTGTCACTGCCAGCATAACAGGCCTCAGGGCTGAAAGAAAATAAAAATAATATATTATCTGGTATTTCCATAAAAATTTGTTAGTACTGTTTGCTCCTTTCCTGACACATGCCCTTCAGTTGCTTCCCATTATCATTCTCTTTTGGTACTCCATTACTACCCATTATATCATTCACAGGACCTGTGCCTACTCTCCCATTCATATCGTCCATTACAAAGATTCTATAGCTCTTGGACATTTCTGCCATTGCTTCATTCAGCTCATCCCAAAACCTGTCTTTCTCTGTCTCACTCCTGTCATCACACGGTGCATATGCTACAATCACAGCCACCTTCACCTTCTCAAACTTGAACTTGACATACATACATCTCGAGCTGACACATTTGTAATCTCTCATTCCACTCTGCCACACCTCATTCATCAACAAAGCAACTCCTTCCTTGCATCTTCTTTGGCAATTCACGGACGAGAAAAATAGTTCTTTTCTGGAGAGGCCGTGAACTTTTTTATTTTTTCCTCGTATTCACAAGTCTGTCTGTTTGTTTTTGTAAAAGATCTCTCAAGATGTGTACAAGTTATCTCAAGAAGTTGTTATCGGATTTCAATAAAATGTGGTAGATCTGTGGGCAGCGGGTCAAGAAAGAGTTATTAGATTCTGAAGTAGGTCTAGATCCGAATGTAGAAAATAAATCTTACTGGGGTTGGCGGAGGTATGCACTCATTGAACTGTGTAACAGAATAGACCAAAATCTTAGAATTAACTGAGTATTTGAGACTGTAACAGTATCCGTCTGGTAGGAAAGGGGAATTACGGCAGCAACTCATACATTTTATTGGCGTTGGCAGAGGTATCCCCTCTGTGAAGACTTCCGACTTCTCATTTGTGATTAACACTGTCGAGCACATACAGTTGACGAGGACTGGAGTGAAATCTGGAATGCCTGTACAGGAGCCTGAATGACTAGCATACATTTCTCAGAGCGTAGAGTACCTAAATAGCAGCGCAGAATCCATGTTTACTTATTAAAAAAAAAAAAATCTGTGTTAAACTTTGAACAAAAATGTTGAAGCAGCACACTGGGTCATGGCTGTAGTGTAGCGTAAAGAATCGTAACTACATTCGTACCTCACGTATCTTCAGAGAATGGAGAATTATTATCGTATCACCTTGATCAATTTGGCTACTGCTTTTGATAGTCTGAATTTTGTTTACCAGTCAGTTTGTTTCCTAATATATTTCTCATCTTCAAAAACCATATTGTAAAGTTTTAAGCCACTTAAGATTTTACACAGAAGCTTCAGCTTGAAAAATACAAGAGGGAAGAAAAGTTGCTGGTTCTTCGAAGACAAAGATAAGAAGCAGGAAAGTAAACATACATGTACAACAAAAAAATGTCGCTGCATGACAATATTGATTTTCACTCTAACTTACGGTATTGAAGCTTGCACCCTGTTGGATGGACATATTAAAGAGTGAAAGCAGTGGAAATTAGTTATTTGAAAGAAGGACGTGGAGTTTGCAGAGACAGACAGACAAATTAGGAAGTAAAGGAGTGTTATGGTGTAGATATACTGTAGATGAATGAAAGTGTTAAGAGAAATACCCTGAGATAGTTTGGTTATATGGAGGGGATAGAGAACGAGAATCTGTCAAGAAGAATGTATGAGAGACTGGAAGGGGGGAGGGATATGGAGAGACCAAGAATTAGATAGGGGAATGGAGAGGAGATAAATGGAGATATATGAGAGAGGAGGGTGTGAGATGTAAGGTGGGCAGCCAAATGGCTTAGGACAGAGCGACATGAAGGCCAATTGTTTGTGACCACCACTTAAGGGAATGAGACGTCTAGCTATAGACATACAGATAGAAAACAAGCACAAACTATGCAAAAATAACATACCACCAATTACATTTTGCCTGCCAGGATGCATCCCGTCCTGACTCACCCAGGTAAAGAGCACACATCGTAAAATAGCTAGTGGTGACCTCAACACAAAAGTCCCCCATTGCAAAACACAAAACCACGGAACAACAGAAAGGTCCTCGTTTAAGAACACACTGAATATCTGAAATCCAGAACCATCATTGCATCCCATCACGACCTCCACACAGACCTATAAGGCAGTCTCCTCCCTTAATATCATTTATGTTCCCCTTCGATAGCCATTAAATCACCTGGAAAGTAACCCATGGTATTTCAACCGATCGCTTCCCCCTTATCATATTACACGTAACAAACCCAGTAAATAAAGATAGAAATCCATCACATATTACAAAATTGTTTCTGATCAAGATTCACACAGGTCTTAGAACAACTGTATACTAGAAACTTGTAACATGAAGTTTAACCATTTTAAACATGAACTCTGCCTTAAACAACGACAATCACTACCTTCAACCGAATAATTAAAACAAACAGCAATTCCCATATCCCTAGTACGAACACCTAAATCTTGAATCCTAACTTCATTAGTCAAATAATGCAACTAATCTATCTATCTA
Source organism: Coenobita brevimanus (assembly GCF_032717465.1). Lineage (NCBI taxonomy): Eukaryota > Metazoa > Arthropoda > Malacostraca > Decapoda > Coenobitidae > Coenobita > Coenobita brevimanus. The sequence continues at coordinate 3,037,398 of NC_137066.1, forward strand.
TCTATCTATAGCCCGACTCCCTAATCCCGCAAAGGGTGGCCGCAGACAAAACGCCTCCAAGTCACTCTGTCACCCACCATTTGACTACCCTCCCCCCAACTCACCCCCCCTCCCTCATATACCTCTCAACTCCATCCCTCCACCTCATCCTCGGTCTACTCCTCCCTCTCCCTCCCTCCACCTCACCTACATACACCCTCTTAGTCAGTCTTTCATTCTCCATTCTCTCCAAATGTCCAAACCACCTCAGTGTATTTCTCCTAATCTTCTCAACCACATCCACATCTACCCCACAACGTTCCTTCACTTCTTCATTCGTCAACCTGTCCCCCCCCCCTGGGGGTAGGGGGGTTTCAAGAATACTCCCCCAGTATCCTTGCTTGTCGTACGAGGCGACTAAAAGGGTTGGTGGTGGGTTAGTGCCCCACCCCGTAAAAAGAACTAACTAAAAAAGCGAATAAAGCGCCTCGGACCCGGACGGACCATACGTTGACGACTAAGGCAACTAATTAAAGACAGAAAAATTTTAAAGAAAAACCATAACATAATTACCATTCTTATTTTTTTTTTTTACAAGCAAGACAATAGGATGAAGTTTGTGGACACCCTTGATCACAAGAGAAATATACTTCCAAAAACTCGCCGTCTGCAACCCATACAGTATTAAAGAGCAATGATGGAATCATCAACATTAATTAAACCATCCCGTCCGGCAAATGTTTTCGCGAACCCTCCCCACAGCCGGGCGTTCCCGAGGGAAATCGTGAAAATCATCTAATTTTAAACCTTCACATCTCAGTTAATACTTAACCACATATTACAAACAAGGCGTCATAATACTCACCAATCCTTCGATTTCAAGCTGATTTCATCAGCTGGTCCGTGAAGTGTGTGTAGAGAGAGTGAGTGGGAAATGAGGGCAATTTTTGTTGTTTTTCTGCAGGTGTCCATATGCGTGGAGAGGTTTGGTGACACAACTAAGGCTTAGACTAGCCCTCCACAATAATAACACTTCCAGAAGACCAAAATCCACCACAAACACTATTTATGTGAAAAATTTTCTATAATCGGTCATATTTGGTGCTGGGAGGCCAGTAACCATAGCAATGACCTTGAAGGAGGCTGCCTGCTTGCCTCACCATCACCACCCCACCTTACAGACAGACAGACTCTCTCTCTCTCTCTCTCTCTCTCTCGTACACACACACACACACACACACACACACACACACACACACAGATGTATGTTTGGCTTGCATTGTCGCTCGATTCTGGCACCACTGTGCGACTAGGAGTCTGGGTATTACAACTACTACAAATAATAATATTGTTTCCACTACTGCTACTACAACTACCACTACTACAATTACTACTAATACTACAACTACAACTACTACTACTACAACTGCCACTACTACAACTACTACTCTTACTACCACACCTACTACACATACTACCACTATTACTACCACTATAAGTACTACTACAAAAAACCTATTAAAAAAATATTGTGAACAAAGTACCGGTAGTTATTTACGTACTGTCCGTAATCAGAAATACTACTGTGACTTTTTCCTTCCTGTGATTTGTACTTTTTCACCATAACAAATATGTATAAACATATATTTTCAACAGAAAATAAGGCAACGACTATATCATGAGACGAACTTTCTGCTTCCATTATCTACATAAATATACAGAGCAATAAAATATTTTTTTATCTAATTACACAAAAAACAACATACCAGTATGTACAAAACTGACACTAACTTATCCATAATACCCAGATGCCTTACAGACAGACAGACACTCTTGTGCGCGCGCACACACACACACACACACACACACACACACACACACACACACACACACACACACACGGAGATGTATGTTTGGCTTGCATCGTCGCTTGATTCTGGCACCACTGTGCGTCTAGAAGTCTGGGTATTACAACTACTACAAATAGTACTATTTTACTACTACTACTGCTACTACTATTACAACTACCACTACGACAAGTGTTACTAATACTGCAGCTACCACTACACATACTACCACTACTACTACCACTACAAGTACTACTACAAAAAAAAAAAATATTGTGAACAAAGTACGGGTAGTTATTAAAATCTAGATGAATAATAGGAGATCAATATTTTGCAAGCTAGTCTCGCGACTAAGATACCAAAAGGCAACGTCCAATTCTCCAAGTTTAATCTCAAATTTCCGGAACGATCGATTCTTTCTGGCAGTCTTCATGGTTCTTTGTATTTCATAAGTAACCACCACTACCACAACCATCACTGTCGCACCTACCAGCATCATCACAACTACCAACATTACCTCAACTACCATCATCACAACTATCAACATTACTGCAACTCGCTCCATCACAACCGACTTACGAATATCACCTCAACTAGCTAAATACTGTACTACCGTTACGACAACCCCCACTACAGCTGCTTCCACCATCACCATAACTACCGCAATTATCACAGCTACCATTGTTGCCTCAACACACTAGAAATGCCATAATAATAACTACTACCATAACAACTACCACCATACCTACATCTACCATCATTATCACTAATTTTACTACCATCATCACAATTACCACCATTACCACCATGAGGTCACTCGGTGCCGCGCCTCTGTCCACCTCTGCACGTCCCGCCCTGCCCTCCACGACCATCAGCTGTGCTTGCCTGCCCCTCTCACGGCCCTTCCCTGCCTCTGCTCCTTTCCTGCCTGCCGGTGTCGGCCCAGCTATGCTCTCATTTGGAGAGCCACCTTATGCCATTTCCCTGACGGGCTCTTTGTTTGCCCGTGCCCCACCGAGTGTGTGGCAAATATCCACACACACACACACACCTTGCCACAGCTTAGAAGGAGGTCCTGTTTTCCTTAAATTTTTTTACTAGATATAAGTGATCTGCGATTATATGGACTATCACTCCCTAACTGTGAAGTGTTCAGGAACACGCAGATAAAAAAAACGTAGGTAATAATTCTGTGATTATGTATTTTATGAATTTTCTTGCTCGGGTCTAAGCCAGGGTCCCTGTGACTGGAAATGGCTCACAATTTCACTTATTTTTATTTATTTTTTTTTACGGTGTTTTACTATTAACTGCATGATATTAAAAGACTGAGTGTTGTACTGATGTGTATAGTTTACCGTATCTTGATGGATGGAGACGTTATTGGCACTGATGTGATAATAGTCTATGTAACTGTGATGTGGTAACTCTTGAAAACCAAGAGTTGCCAGTATGCATAAACTATGGCGGTAAACGACTATGTTGTGAACAGCCTATTGTGTTTCCTTAGCTCAGGAAGGAATGACTATCCTTATGAGACCCTTTTTGACATCATTAACTCTTTCTATTACTATGAAGAAGTTAAGAAGGGGAAGGAAATATTTGTGGAATTTTGTGTGAAGATGTGAGCTGGAGACGAGACCCTGACAAAAAACGAAAAGAAGTGAAAGATCTCATTGAGCTGTATGACCGAGTGAAGCAAGCTAAGAAGCCTGTGAACTTGTGACGGACTCGCACAAAAGGATGAAGCCTATCGGATTGGAAAAGCTTGGTCCTCTTCTAGCTAGTCTTACTGAAGATACGACCAGTATTAAAGAAATGCTTCCAAAGATACTTGATAAGAAAACAGAGATGATAAATAGTGCTGATACTGAACGCCAACTGAAAGTTGATGTTATTGACTTAAAATGCAAAATTAATGAGTGTTGTTTGGGGTTTAGATGAAGTAGTTAGAGGCGTCACAACAGGTAAGGTAAATATTCTTGAAGACCTGACTTCTCTTCGTTACCAAAATGTTCAACCAGTTACATCAACTTCGCAGCTAGATGTCACGGGAAGAAATAACAGTATGCCAAAAAGAAGTTATGCATCAACTCCAGGTGTCAGTGAGAGTGGTGGTGCGAATGATGCAGACGGATGGAGAGAAGGGTGCAGGGGTGCTGAGTCAAGAATGATGAGGAATGGAGATGAACGACGTGAGAGAATGTTTGGCCAACGGGTATCTTCAGGACGTGGTGGTGGTGGTGAGTTGGCTGGTGGCGGCGATGACGGCGTTGTTGTTTCTGCGGCTGCTACTGCATTCAGTGAGAAGGGGCGAGTTGAGGGTGCGGCTGTAGTGGGTGGGAATGAACCAGTGGGTGGGTGGGGACAAGGTTAGAGTACGACACAGACCACCACCACCTGGGGTGACCGCTAAGTATACAGGTGCTATACCTAAGGATGGTTGCCTCGTCCTTGCCAGTCACACACACCACAAAGCCAGACAGGAGACAGGACGTGTGTGCTGGGCATTCCCCAGGTCCTGTCCTCCCCACTTACTGTTTTTTAATCAGCCCATACACCACTGACCGGGCTAATGTATGGCCCGGCCTGCACTATATGTGCAGGGAATCTTTCAACAACAACAACCCTGCCAGTAGGAACTCCAGGGCCCTTCTTAACACCACATCGGAGAATGAAGGGTGGACACTTGTCAGTCGGAGAAGAGTAAGAAAGGAGAGTCATAAGCTAACCATGAGAGTGACAGGCGTGTTTAGGACTGGTAACCCTTCAGTTAAAGCAGCCACAAGATTATTTGATATTTTTATTGGAAGAGTAATTAATAACGTGTCCTGTGATGATTTGGAGAATTTTATTTTTGATGTTTTTGGGGATGCAAGTTGTATCAGTGTCTAAACTAGTTATTAGACCTGATGAGCATCAAACTTTTAAGGTGAAAACTTTCTGAGAGGAAGAGACTGTTTAACCTAGAACTTTGGCCTGAGGACATTATTGTACATAAGTTTTTTTGATAGATCCAAGAGACAGGTACAGTAAATGTAGTTTTTGGCTGATTTTTCTTTACTTTGCTCATTTTTAAAAATATTTTTTCTTTTTATTATCGGTTAATACAATTTAGATTAATTTTTATTTTTCTCCCCTTCTTCAACTTTCTTTTCCCATTTTATTATGGCTTCTGCTTTTATAAAATTTTGTGCATATAACTGATGCTTTCTGAGGAAAAATCGATCCACTGAGAAAGTTTACAGCATCAGGTTATGATTTTATGTTTTTACAAGAAACTTTTATAACTAACGATAAACTTGGTATTTTAGATTTTGTTGAAGATTATGACTGTGTTGGTGTGGGAGCCACATACTCCGATAAGGCCTTAACCAGCACGGGGGGTCAGGCCCAAAGGAGGTATGGCCATCCTGTGGGAAAAAGACTTACATTTGAACTTAATGAAATATTAGAGAAGAATTTTATGGTTTTTAGAGATGAGTGGAGGGAGGAAGAGATCAGTAGGGCGGAAGTAGTGGAAGCAATGAAGAAGATCAAGATGGGAAAGGCCCCAGGAATTGATGGAGTGTGTGGTGAAATGCTGAGGTATGGGGGTGAGATCGTTGTGGAGTGGATATGGAAGTTGTGTTGATTGGCTTGGGAAGAGGGAAGGGTTCCAGAGGACTGGAAATCAGGTATAATTGTTCCTTTATACAAAGGAAAAGGGGAGAGAGAAGTATGTGGTAACCATAGGGGTATTTGCCTTCTTAGCGTGACTGGTAAAATATATGGTAGAATACTCATTGATGGGGTTAGGCATGTGACAGAGGAGCTAGTTGGAAAAGAACAAGGGGGATTTAGGAAGGGAAAACGGTGTGTAGATCAGATATTTGTTCTAAGATGTTTAATGGAGAAGTATCTAGAGAAGGGAAGGAAAGTGTATGCTGCCTTCATGGACTTGGAGAAAGCTTATGGCAGAATAGATAGGCAAGTTATGTGGAAGGTATTAAGAATATATGGGATGGATGGGAAATTGTTGAGTGCAGTGAAGAGTATGTACGAAGGAGCTAGGGCTACGGTGCGAGTGGATGGTGAGCTGAGTGAGTTCTTTGATCTCAATGTGGGACTGAACAGGGTTGTGTGATGTCCCCATGGCTGTTTAATATATACATAGATGGGGTTGTAAAGGAGGTGCAAGGTAGGGCAGTGGAGGTGGGGCTGGCTCTAATGAATGAGGGTGAGATTTGGAAGAGTCCGGTGTTGCTGTTCGCTGATGATAAGTATTGTTGAGTGAAGATGAATGGGAGTTGCAAGGTTTAGTGAATGAATTTGGGACAGTGTATAGGAAGAGGAATCTGAAAGTTAATGTAAACAAGAGTAAAGTTATGGTGTTTGAGAGGAATGAAGTCACAGAATGTACAGTGAGGTTGGATGGTAAGGATATGGAGAATGTGAATGCATTCAAGTACTTGGGTAGTGTGATGAGTAAGGATGGAACCTTGGGGGATGAAGTGTGTGAAAGGGTACAGCAGGGAAGGAAGGATCTTGGTTCACTGAAAGCAATGATGAGTAATAGGGAGGTAAGTATGGAAGTTAAGAAGTCACTGCATGATAGTGTTGTGATCCCTACCCTGACGTATGGCAGCGAGGCGTGGACCTTGCAAGAGGGGAACAAGTCAAGAGTGAGAGCAGTAGAAATGAGTTACTTGAGAGGAGCATGTGAAGTGACATGGAGGGACAGGTAGATGAATAAAGGAGTGAAGGAACGTTGTGAGGTGGATGTGGATATAGTTGAGATGATTAGGAGAAATACTCTGAGGTGGTTTGGACATGTGGAGAGAATGGAGAATGAAAAACTGACTAAGAGGGTGTATGTAGGTGAGGTAGAGGGAGGGAGAAGGAGGGGTAGACCGAGGATGAGGTAGATGGATGGAGCTGAGAGGTATATGAGTGAGGGGGGAGTGAGTTGGGGGGAGGGTAGTCAAATGGTGCGTGACAGAGCGACTTGGAGGCGTTTTGTCTGCTGCCACTCTTTGCGGGATTAGGGCGTCGGGCTATAGATAGATAGATAGTGTTAATATTGTTGGTTTTACAGTTTTTTTTAATCAGTGATTACTTGAACAGTGATGTATGGGAAGTTACAGCTTTAAATAACTATCTTGAATCACGCTCCAGACTTGATCATTTCCTTGATGCTTTGCATTATCACTGTTTCTAATTGGTGATTTTAATCCTGACCCTTTTTATGGTAGGGCTTGGCGAAATCTTTCTGATCTTATAAAGAGAAATTCCTTACGATGCTTTGATGAGGATAACCTTGATAGTAATTCTTACACATCCATAGGCTACGGCAACTCCGTGTCTAAATGGCTTGATCATGGTTTGGGCAGCGAGCATAACTGTATAAAGATAAGAGATTATGGGCATACGGCAAAGTATTATTGGCTCTTATCATTTACCACCGGAAGCCACGATTAGTTTGACTGGAGGTTTGTCGGCAATCCATCCTCACACATACTCCAGTAATAAAACACAGTAATCTGTAAGGTGGGATAAACTTAAAGATCATGAAATAAGTCAGTTGATGCCTATCTACATGATTATTACTCTCTACCCTGCTGTAGGACAGGTTGCCGTAACCCAGGACATCTTAAAATGATTGATGAACTGTATGAAATCATCACGAATAACATCCAGATCTCTAGCCAAAAATATATGAGAGATGCATTAAGAAACACAAGTTTAATGTAATCCCAGGGTGAAGCCGTTGTCAAGGACAAACACAGTGTTGCCGAAATAACTGGGTAAGGTATGGCAGATTAAGAGGTACAACTCTACATGAAGAAATGCTAAGTTCCAGAAAAGAGTTTAAGCGAGTCCTCAATGAATGCAAAAAGAATGAACATAGAAAAATCTGCCTGTCTATTGTGGATAGTTTCTATAACAAAAATAAAATTCATTTTTGGAGTGAACTTAAGAAAAAAAAAATGTATTAACAAACTCAAATGTTATAGATGGTCACAATGGCGACTGGGAAATAAATCAAGTATTTTATGAGAAAGTCTTACGTAATCAGCCTCCTTGTGTTCCGGATGCGGAGGTGGATTTTTGTAAAGAGATAAGAAGAGCCTGGCCTCACGATAGAAAGATGTGTTTGATAATCTCCAGCATAACTCAAAGAAAGCCAATACATCGCCTCAACGCTGGACAAGGTCATGACCAGGTTAATTCACTATTTTTAAGGAGTACCTGAGTATTTTTTAGGTTATCTTGCCTGTTTTTATAACACGTGCTTTGTTCATTGTTACCTCCCTGGGAATTTACTGAAGGGTACCATCACCCGTGTATTAAAAGATACTAAAAAGAATGTAACTGATTCATGCAACTATTGACCAGTAATGCAGTCATCATGCCTTTTAAAGATTTTTGAATTATGTATTTTATATATCTTATCCGAGAAACTCGTTTTAAATTTTAGACAGTTTGGTTTTAAATCTGGCTCATCAACCACTGATGCTTGTTTTATTTTAAAAGAAATTATGAAACGATATTCTAGGTACAAGAGATCAGGCCTAACCACATTCATTAAGTAAAGCTTTTGATAGGGTAGACCGCTTTATTTTAGGTAAGAAGTTGCTAAGATGTTCTCTGCCAGTTGGCATAGTACTAATAATTCTGCATTACCTAAGAAACCAGGAAGCTAATATTAAATGGCGAGATTCTTTTAGTAACTACTGTTTAATAGAGAAAGGTGTGAGACAAGGAGGAGTTCAGTCACCTTTCTTATTTAATTTTTATATAGACAGCATTATTAACGAGATAACAGACACTAATGGATGCTGCTATGGAGAACTAAGATGCAATATATTAGCTAATGCAGATGTCTTGGTACTACTGGCAGAAACACCTGCACAAATGGACACTTTATATATTAAACTTTGTACCTGTATAGATGAACACTTGCCTACAGTTTACAGGATAAAATCTAAGTGTTATTTTTAGTAAGAAAGTGAATGAGACAACAGAGAGCATTGAGCTGAACGGTGATACACTGCAAGTACACCCACGGAAAGTTCCGCGTTATACATTTGCTCACTACTTCGAAATAGTAAATGTGAGACAAGTGTTAGCTAGGCAGTAGCCAACATTCATCTATCTGCTAACTGTGTGAGAAGGTTGGGGATGGAAAAGGAAGGGGTAGGAACTATCAGCTCCTCCAGCCTTCCTTAACCTCTCCCCTCCCGCACAGTGGTACCAGACGTTTGAGTGTTTGGATACTGCTTCACTAGTGGTTGTCTCACGCTTCAAGGTCCGAACTGGCAGACAGGTGTATAAGGTGTAATCAACAGCTGCTCAGGCATCATGCTAAACTAGTCCAAACCAGATATTGTAAGAGAGTGTTAAGGTTGCTAAACCCTATCTTTAGGATTAACATCCAGCTTATCAAGGAGGGATTTTTTTATGCAATACCTTTCAAACACTTTAAAGATGTATATAATGTTAATATTTTTCATGAGCTGGATATTCTGGGATCTCTGATTGACTGGATACAAAGGCACGAGGACAGACGCAATCCTTGTATGTTTTATGGCTATTAGCTTAATTCTGTCATGATTTTTTAATCTCACATTTTATATTTGTATGTGTACGTATATGTATATGTATTTATATATATGTATGTTTGGGGGAGGCGGTGGCTGAATCTGTAGAGAGGCGGCCAGCAGTCCTGGTGGACCCAGGTTCGAATCTCGACTGGGGCTGGGAACAGTTTAAGGATTTGAAATTCATAAAAAGCAGACTTTCCTTATCTACCAGATGACCCGACGACATGTCGTAAAAATACCCCCGTTAATACCAAAACACCAGTCCTGTATGAGACAGTCCTAGCATGTATTCAATATGGACGGTGGGTGTTAGTGCCGAAATGCTGACATGTGGAGGTGTAGGAGGACTACTGGGCCTTGGGATAGGCTACTGCCCCCGATATATAGGCCCTGAAGCTTTTGCTCAGAGTCGTACACATATTTTTTTTTTTTTTATGTTCTCGACTCTGGGCATAGGCTTCACAGCCTGCTCCCAAGGCCCAGTAGTCTTCCTACAAAGAAAAAGAAATTTACAAAGGAAATTTCTTATTACTCCAAAACAATCTGTCTAAAGTCTAGATAAGCAATCTGCAATAACATTTTCTTTCCCCTTGACGTGTTGTATGTCTAATGAATAATCCTGAAGAAGTAGACTCCATCTTGTCAATCTGATTTTTATCTTTAAACTTACTAAGGAATTTCAGTGGGTTATGATCGGTATAAATGACTATGGGGTCAAAACCAGAACACAAATAAAATGAAAAATGCTGTAAACCCAAAATCAAGGCCAAAAGCTCTTTCCCAATAGTTGAGTAGTTCTTTTGAGGTGGAGTGAACTTCTTACTGTAATAAGATACAGGGTGTTCAATACCCTGATCATCCTCTTGCAGCAAAACAGCCCCAGCTCCTGTATCACTTGCGTCAACAGCCATCTTAAAAGGCTTAGCAAAATTTGGAGTAGCGAGCACTGGCTGACTTAATAGGATAGCTTTAAGTTTACTGAAAGAGGATTCACAGTTATCGGTCCAGACAAATTTAACTCCCTTTTTCAGTAGGTCTGTAAGTGGTGATACAAGAATTGAAAAGTTAAGAACAAATCTCCTGTAATAACCTACCATTCCCAAATATCTTTGTAGCTCTTTCCTACTTTTTGGTCTGGGAAGATCACTTAAAACCTGAACCTTAGCTCCTGGTGGTGCAACATGTCCATCACCAATTACGTACCCAAGGTACTGAACTTTAGCTTGACCAAACTCACACTTTGATAAATTAGCTACAAGATTAGCCTGAACCAAACGCTCAAGAAATTTACTGACATGGCATAGGTGATCTTTCCAGTTGTCACTGAAGATTAATACATCATCAATATAAACAACACACCCTGCCAAACCCTCTGTTACAACATTCATGAGCTTCTGAAAAGTGGCTGGTGCATTCTTCATACCATATGGCATTACAGAACATGCAAAAGTCTTTCCTAGTGTTACAAAACATGAGATCTCCCTAGCACGTTCAGTCATAGGTACTTGCCAGTATCCCTTTAACAAATCAAACTTACTTATGTACCTAGCCTTTCCGATCTTGTCTATGCAATCGTCCACGCGAGGGAGAGGGTAAGTGTCTGTTTTGGTTATCTGATTAACACGTCTGTAGTCGATGCAAAGCCGCTGTGACCCCCCTGGCTTAGGAACTAGAGTGACAGGAGAACTCCACTCGCTCTGACATGGCTCAATCATCTTGTGGTCCAACAGGTAGCCAAGCTCCTTCTGGATGAGAGGAACTTTCACTGGGTTCACACGGTAAGGAGGCAGTTTAATTGGCTTTGCGTCTCCAACATCGACATCATGCATCAACACAGTGGTTCTTCCTGGAGTGGCACGGAACACTTGTGGGTACTCCTGCAGTAATGCCGAAAACTCCTGCCTTTCCTCGGGAGGTAGATGAGAAAGCTTAGTCTGGAGATCATTCATGATATTAGGATTCTTCCCCAAACTATCACTCAGGCTTATGCTGCATGGGAGAACTTCACTTGCAGACTCGGGTGGAACAGCTACAGTGCAGACTGGGTTATTTTCGTCCCGCCTGTGATATAACTTTAGCATGTTGATGTGACAAAGTTGCTTATTCTTTCTACGATCTGGTGTGGCGATGACATAGTTGACAATCCTGGGTTTCTTCTCCACGAAATAAGGACCACTAAACTTGGCTTGAAGAGGTTGCCCATGCACCGGTAGCAGAATCAAAACCTGATCTCCTGGCTGAAAGTGGCGTAACCTGGACTTCTTATCATATCAAGTCTTCATCTTCTCCTGAGCAGCTCCTAAATTCTCTCTCGCCAGCTGTAAAGCAGTGGACAGCCGTTCTTTGAACTTCATCACATACTCCAGCAGGTTGACGTCATCTTCCTCCGACAGCCAGCATTCCTTGAGCAGCTTAAGGGGTCCTCTTACTTCATGGCCAAACAGTAGTTCAAAGAGTGAGAAGCCCAGTGATTCATTTGGAGATTCTCTTGCTGCAAATACAACGAATGGAAGACCTTTATCCCAGTCTTTCTGATGTTCCAAACAGTATTTCTTGAGCATCGATTTGAGTGTTTGATGATATCTCTCCAACGCTCCTTGGGTCTGGGGATGGTAAGCTGAAGACGTGATCTGGGTGATGCCCAACTCTTTCAGAGACTGCTTGAAAACATTTGACACGAAATTACTTCCCCGGTCTGACTGTACCTCCTTGGGCAGACCAAACTTCGTGAAGAACCCTAGCATTTCCTTAACCACATTCTTTGCTGAGATATTTCTAAGTGGAATGGCTTCAGGATAACGAGTAGCCATATCAATCAGGGTCAACACATAAGAAAATCCTGAAGAAGTCTTAGGAAGAGGGCCCACAATATCCACCAACACACGGGTGAAAGGCGCCTCAAAAGGAGGAATGGGAACTAGAGGTGCAACCTTTTCGGTCTGATTACACTTCCCCACAACTTGACAGGTGTGACAAGACTTACAATACCAGGAAACATCTCTGAAGATACCTGGCCAGTAGAAGTGTTTCAAAATGCGTGCCACAGTCTTCCTCACTCCAAGGTGTCCTGCCAAACTGGAATCATGAGCCACTCTAATGATATTCTGCCTAGAAAAACGAGGGATGACAACTTGATGTACAACCTCCCATTCACAGTCGGCTGTTACTTTTGGGGGTCTCCACTTCCTCATAAGTACTCCTGACTTTATATAATAACAAGTAGAAGCACCAGCTGACTCTTCCTCACTGCAAGCAGAGTTAGCTAGACCTTTCAACTCAGGGTCAGCAATCTGCAACTCAACCAACTCTTGACGAGACAAATTATCAACACTACGGGATACTGCCTCATCTGGTGAGTGGTCCAAATTAGCAAGAAAAGTGTCAGCTAGGATAATATCATCATCATCATTATCCTCTAAGTCACCAGTAACTTTAGACTTAGCCCTAGTGACAGCACATGCAGAGAAAACATCAGGGACACCACAATCCTGGGCCGCAGCCACTGGCTCACTAGACAACTGAGGAGCTGGACACACTTGACTTCCACCAATATCATTTCCAAGTAAGAAAGTTACACCTGACATTGGGAGTGTCTCAACCAACCCAACCATAACGGAACCATTAACAAAACCAGACTCTAAATTCACTCTGCACAGAGGGACAGAGAAGTAATTATTCCCTACACCTTGTAAGATTACAGTTTCATCAGAGGAATTAACATTACAGCCTAGAACACTGGTCAGCATAAGGGATTGGCAACCACCTGTATCACGATATATTTTAACTGATTTCCTGTCAGTACTGTCCTGAGGACTGACAAAACCATCAGACAGGAAATTAGCACATGAACTCTTGAGAGTGTCACCCACGTTACTGCTCAAAAGAGGAGCTCCATCATGAGAATTTAATTTACCCCTCAAAGCAGGTTCAGTTAACTCGGTTAAAGAATTCTGGGAACTCTCAAGGGTGGACACTAGACCAACTGACTGAATATTTAAAGACTCCTTTTTGTTCACATCACGCTGTCTCCTGAAACATTTCTCCGTAGTATGACCAAGCTTACTACAATAAGTACATTTACTTTTCCGAAATCTAGAGGTGGAGCTGGTATTTACTTCCTGAGAAACATCATCTTTATTCTCTTTCCTGTTACCTGTACTCTGAGTAGAGGCAACGTACTTATTCTCAGCTTTCCTTTTCTCTTTAGAATATCTCTTGTGAGTGAGAACATATTCATCAGCTAAAACTGCAGCATCAGACAAATTATCTATTCTTCTCTCATCAAGATATAGGCTTACATCTTTATTAATACACCTTTTGAAGTCCTCCAACAAAATCATCTGCTTAAATTTACCAAAATCAGAATCCACATTCTTAGAATTTAACCACTGCTCTAACAGATCTTCTTTGATTTTTGCATACTGAACATGGGATTGCTTATCTTGCTTATAAGTTGTCCTAAATTTTACTCTATAGGCTTCAGGAACAAGCTCATAGGCCTTAAGAATCAAGCTCTTAACTACATCATAATTATCAGATTGATCCTGAGGCAAAGATGCATAAGTTACTTGAGCTTTACCGGTGAGAACAGTCTGAAGGAGTACTGGCCAATACTTTTTGGGCCAATTAAAACCTGTAGCTACCCTCTCAAACAACTGAAAATACTTTGTTAAATCAGATTTATTAAAAGGAGGGACAAGTTTAACATTTTTAGCCACTTCAAAATCATCAGAGCTAGATGATCCATTTCCACTTTGTTTCATACGATACTCATGGTCTGCCTGAATCCTAGCAATTTCGATTTGTGCCTGTGCCTCCTGAATACGAGCCTGTGATTCAGCCTACTTTGCACGAGCCTCCTGCAGGGCTAGCTGTAACTTAATTATTTCAATCTGCGTTTGCTCATCTGGAGGAGTTACATTAAACAAGCTTTCATTAATCATGTCAACAATTTGATCTTTAGACTGATGAGAGCGAACAGCAATTCCTAATTGTTGAGCAACAAGCTTAAGTTCATTCTGTGTTTTGTTTTCTACATCACACACTGTTTGCACATTTGACAAAAAATCTTTGGCTTCATCAAGCGTAGTAATAGTAGACATCATGAATAAATCACAGTCACAAAATATCAAGCAATATCCTTATGATAATATCCTGAATATCCTGATAAGAGGTCGCCAAATTTATGTTACGGAACAGCGAAAGATAATAAACACTTCAAGTGAGAATACTAAAAATCACTACTGTCCCGCAAAGTTCCAGGTTCAAAACAAAAGACTTAGGTAAAATAATAAGTTAAAGTTTAATGGTCAAACTAACAACTAAACATTCAGGACTCATAAGGATAATGTAATGGCAAAAAACAGGTTAAATATATGGTTAACTGCAATAGCCTCTATTAACATGAAATTAGCAAGTGTAAATTTATCTAAGTCAGCCCTGATAAAATGAGAAAACCGGATAATGCTCAGTTAAAGCAAGATATATTATTACAGATACAAAATATTATTACTACTGGCTGATAGTAAAACTTTACATTAATCACAAAAACTTTACCAGGCCTACGAATCAACACCTTATGCTATACAGTACAAGAAAAAAATGTAATAACACTTATACTCAAATTACACAGCAGCTAGATGGTTGGAGACTTCCTGAGCGCTCACAAAAATAATAACAACTGTACAGGGGAGGACGGAGATGTGAACAAAATGAGGAGTAGATCTAAGTGGCCATTAATGCTTTTTTTTTTTTTTTTTTTTTCCCCCGGCCTATCAACCATTGGGGCCGAAGCCCCTGGTTATTAAGGCCATATATATATATATATATATATATATATATATATATATATATATATATATATATGTATATATATTTAAAAATATATACATATATATACAAACATATATATATACATACATACACACACACACACACACACACACACACACACACACACACACACTTCCATGCATACATACAGACACACTTTCATGCAAACGTACATATATATATATATAATAATTTTAATCTTATTTTTTTTTGTATTTTTATTTTTTTTTATTTTTTTCTTGGTTTTATATTTTTTATACCTTATAAAGAAAAACTAATCTAAAGACCCTAAAACTAATCACCTAACAGACAAATCGCTAACCTATACTAAATCCTACAGAGACAAATAGCAAGACCTATACTAATGGTAAAAATACCTCGACTAACAGAACACCATCGACTGCAGTTATGTAATGCCTTTCTACATGACATACCTGCACTCATCACCTGGTGACTGTCAGTCGAGGCACAACCTAATATAGGGGACATCAATATATGAAAGGGAGCCAGACGAGTCAGGAACATTTCCATATACGTCAGCTGTCGTCCCTAATTAGAATAACTTAAGCAAGATAATATAATGTATTTACATAATTTGTACAAAAAGTGAAGAACCTCGCCCAGCAGACCACCATCGACTGCAAGTGCCCAATACCTTCCTATATTGCACACTTGCACTCATCAGCTGGTGACTGTCAGGCTAGGAACTTGGCTTAATGTAGGGGACATCTATATTAGAAATAGATCGGTGGGAGGAGGAACTATTTAAAATATGTCAACTGTCAACCCTAATTAATATTATATACAATATATACAGATTTACTGTTCATAAAAACCATAACCACACAGTAAAAAAGTCGCATCACTCTGATCAGTCCGGTCTCTCTCAAGAAAGCCATCAATTTATCAGTCATAACAATGTCCCCATCACCCAGGATGGTGGAAAAGGTGAAGGGGACGTCTACTGCGCCGCAGTAATTTATATGTGAAGCACGTTCACGAATAAATCGCCGACAGCGCAGGATGATGTGACTGATAGATAACACCGCATTACAGATGTCACAGTGCGGTGGGAAGCGTCTTTCCATATATGGTTTTATGTGGGTTAAAATGGTGGCATTAAGCCGTAACCGTGCCAACACTTTTTCTTCTAGGCGACTGGGACGGTTGGCAGTGTCCCAGTCGCCCAGGTACGGCTTACAAGTTGGAATATTTAGTCTGGTCCACTGACCTTGCCACAGAAGATTTATTGATTTCTTTCCGAGAGATAGACTCGACCGTAGATCACGAGGAACGTCCCAAGTCTCCTCGAGCTCTACAGCCGACTTTGCAAGTAAGTCAGCCTGCTCATTGCCGTAGATACGACAATGATCAGGCACCCAGATCAGCGTGAATGACTTGTTGCATGAATGCAACTTATTAATGATGCGGCCCTGGATCTCATGAGAGTCCATAGTGCAAGATGCAATTGCCTGAAGGGCTGATTTTGAATCTGAAAATATGACAAATGAGTCATGCCTAGAATTGAGAGCATAGTCTATGGCTTTGTCAATAGCAAAAAGTTCTGAAGTAAACATAGATGTATGAGTCGGCAACCGATACCTGAGGGCACATTCAGTCGACCACACACTTGCACCCACACATTCACTCGACTTGGAGCCGTCGGTGTACAATTGATGGGACCCCAAGTGACGAACAATGATGTTATGAAACAAGTGGTGGACCTCCGCCTCCGGCGCCTTGGCTTTTGGTGCTGGGAGCCATGTAACATCGACTGTAAAGCCAGGTGGCCCATTAATGCAGAGACTGAGCTCATTATATAGGGGCTGGCAGAGCTTGATACAACTTGGAAGAAGGACGCGCAAATGAAGCCATAGGGGACAAAGAGTTGACAATCCTGCTCTGAACAACAGAAAGAACGACTTACTCTACTATAAGGGGAGAAGGGGGGAGTGAGGTAGAACACGCTCGTGATCAAACATGCAGCATACTACGTTAGAATTATACAAAGGATGATGAAATCATAGGCTATGTAACACTATCTATCTATCTATCTGTCTATTATGTATATTGTAATTGTATGTGTGTGTGTGTGCGTGTGTGTGTGTGTGTGTGTGTGTGTGTGTGTGTGTGTGTGTGTGTGCTATCCTTTGTATTTCTAATAGAGAAGGCAGCAAGTGAGAGCAGGTCCGACGTGTTGGGTGAAGGAGAGGGCTGCTGCCACCATGTGAGGGGGACACAGGAGGGTTTGAGGGGGAGTGGCGTTGTCTGTTGTCCCTTGTAGTCCCCCCGGCAATGACGCGGTGCCGCTCACACATCGCTGCAGGTCCATCTGTCAGTGATATAATATTTTAGAAACAGTGACCATTAACCATTCGAGCAGACACACACGGTAATCCACTCATAAAGGTGGCAGGGGAAAATAGCATCACATTAAAAATCCTCTAGACTATTTTTCAAAATCTGCCTTCGGAATGGCGTGATTAACAATTTTAAAACAAAACTGAGAAAAAAAAAACGAAAATAATTCTGCGAGATTTTTTATTGGTGGTCGGTGGTGGCGCTCATCATCCACTCGCTTGAAGTAGTGCTTCCTGCTTCTTGCTTCACCTTTATAATTCTCTTCCTGTGTCTGACCTTCTCTCTTCCTATTTCTCCTACCTTTCATATCAGTTTTTATTACTCATTTTCATTTCAGGTGGCTGCATAATGAGTGACAAGGCAAAATGGTCTCCTGTAAGGCAGGAAACTATTTACAACGCCAGCTGGCAATCATATAACTAACCCATACTAGTTCCCTACGTGTCAACAAGTGGGTTGGTGAAGGGGTAGTGGCCCTCCCCGTAAAACAACTAACTCAAAGACAAACGACCACCCCTTACGGGATTAAGGCGTCTGGGTATAAACAGATTTTTTAAATAACTTTAAAAATCAAAATTTTAAACACTCACAGTCAGCTGGTGATAAGCAGTGATATGTTGCATTGCAAAGACAATAAAATAAATTCCAAAACGACTTTGTTACATACGATTCTTTATGAAATTGTTTCAATGTATTTTTTTTTATGTGTCCGACTCCGGGTAAAGGCTTCAGGGCCTATCCCCAAGGCATACTCCCAAGGCCTAGTAGTCCTCCTGCATCTCCACATGTCACCACTTCGGCGCTAACACCCACCGTCCATATTGAACATGCTAGGACTGTCTCGTACACGGACTGGTGTATTAGCGGGCGTGTTTTTACGACATGTCGGTGAGCCTTCTGGTAGATTAGTAATAAAGTCTACTGTTTATGAAATTCAGATCCATACACCGTTCCCTGCTTCCGCGGGGATCTGAACCGAAGTCCGTTAGAAGTGCAAGCCGCCTCTTAAAAAAAAAAAAAAAAAAAAAAAAAAAAAAAAAAACAGTAAACAAACATAAAGGAAATCATGTGGTGACTTTTAGGGAAAATAGAATAATTTATAGAATTCAGACCTCTACTTTCCAAACTTTAGGTCGGACGGCTTTACTTCGTATTTGTTTCTTTGTACACACACACACACACACACACACACACACACACACACACACACACACACACACACACACACACACACACACACACGCACACACAGCTACACCTAACACTACCACACGCCACACTGTAATGCAGTATTTGATACTGCCAACCCTCACACTGCCACAATTCACAGTGCCACATTTCTTACCGTCACACTTCACACTGCCACACTTCATACCCTCACACCCCATCATCACTCTTCACATTGCCACACTTCACAACGCCACACCTCACACTGCCACACCTCACAGCGCCACACCTCACAGCGCCACACCTCACACTGCCACACTTCACACTGCTACATCCCACACCGCTATATCTCACACTTCCACACTTCACACCGCTACGCTTCACACCGCCACATTTCACTGCCACACTTCACCCTCACGCATTTGACACTGTCACACATAACATTGCCATACCTAACACTACCATACTTCACACTGCCGCACTTAGACCCCAACACCTCATACTGCCGCACTTAGACCCCAACACTTCACACTGCCGCACTTAGACCCCAACACCTCACACTGCCAAACCGCACAGGCTCACCTCACACTGCCACATTTCCGTCTCCCTGTCAAACTCTTCAAACAGCCAACGTTCTAAGACTTATTGTGTAGCCGGGAACGTTAATTGACGCTTTAGAGAACAAAACCAAATATTCCTTTTTATGAATAAAGAAAGAATCACAGACTGAAGGCCTGCGAAAGCTGTCCTTTCAGTTGATTTTGAGATTTCTGAACACAGTTTTTATAAGAGAGAAGTTCATAAGCTCTGATAAATGCAGACTGACAGACATTAAATTCTAGAGTTGATCGGCCATCTATTGGCCACCTATAACATGAAGCCGTCTTATCCACAGTCTAAGTAACATACAGTCGTCTCACGCAGGAGGATGACGTCACAAGGCATCTCTCATAGAGAGAAAACGGGAAGTAAAGGGCTAACTTAAGTGTGACAAGTATACCCTGTTCACTCAGTTCTGCTGGCTGGAGCCAAGAAACGTTTGAATCTGTGTGTAAAGGCTGCTCATTGGTTAATGCAACACTGAGGAGTGTGGTTAATCTATAGCTCTTCTTTTGTTAACACATATATATTTGTATTTGTAAACTTCTTGTAATATAAGCAGCCAGTTTAAATATGGAATAATTTCCGAAGCTAAAAAGGTCAAAGTTAGCTTTAAAAGTTTACCGTTATCAGAAAATTAAAGTTGATTATAAAGTTTTATAAACCGATGAGTAACATTTGAAGTAAATCCAGGCATGTTTATAGAGCAAGATGAGGACGTAGGTGTACACCATGAATTCATAATTTATTTCAAACGTCACTCATCGTTTTATAAAACTTTTTAATCTTTAAATTTCTTCGATAAAGGTAAATTTTAAAAGTTAATTTTGACCTCTTTAGCTTCGGAAATTAGTCCATATTTAACCTGGCATATTTTCAAATGCCGCACGTCTGAGCTGCCCGCACGAATGAGAAGGGACTGAAGGGAGACACATGTGCTCCCTGGCACTCCGCTGCTGCCC
Source organism: Coenobita brevimanus (assembly GCF_032717465.1). Classification (NCBI taxonomy): domain Eukaryota; kingdom Metazoa; phylum Arthropoda; class Malacostraca; order Decapoda; family Coenobitidae; genus Coenobita; species Coenobita brevimanus. The sequence continues at coordinate 3,057,732 of NC_137066.1, forward strand.
CGAGCCAACTGGCGGCTGTGACGTCATGCACGGGCTGCTCCAAGATTTGAACCAAGAGTGAGACGACTGTATATTACTTAGGCTTATTACTTACTTATCCACAAGGAAGAGGCTGTAGCATCGATCAATAATGGCTGTACAACCTAGGTGGACAGGAAGCAAATGATAAGGAGACTGGGATTTCAGTTTGACCAGCATTCACTCTTTTATCCCAAACTCAAGATCATCTTCCTTTACTGACCTTTTTCACTGTTTCATTAACGAAAATAATGCACATTATCTTATGCATCTTTTTCTATATCTGCCTGTAATGACACTGATATACCACATTATACTATTCAAATAAAAATAGTGACCGGCCAACATTCAGCTTCGGAGTACCTGGAGAGGGGAGGGCAAATGTCCTCACCTCCAGCTCCTTTCTCGATGATGATGATAACACATATGTTGGAATGTTGTGTGAATCTTTCTATCGATTTCTGCAACACTCGTAGCCTTTCTGCCATACGTGATCATTCCATTGTTGGTGGCCTTCCCACTAATTTCCATTCTGTTGAACACCACCCCTCCTCTTCTTCCTTTCACATTCTTTTCCTCACTGAAGTTAAATTAAATGTCAGCACTCGCAGTCGTCCCTTTTCTGTATCCTCTTACTATCTGAACATTCGTTCCAAACACGGACAAAAAAAAATAAAAGTGACCGTTGAGTATATCATCGCAACAACATAATCTAGTCTAGCGTTTCTGAGCACAAATAATTTTAATTTCTACACAGTGGATATGGCAATCCTCTTAATCTTTTACTAAATATATCTGTGCTGTTACGTTACGGTACATTTAAGAGTGAAAGATAGGAATAATAGATTGTTGGTGGTGAAGAGAGAGAAATTGAGGAGATGGAAGGAGCACTTTGAGGATTTGTTGAATGTAGAGAGTGAAAGCAGTGCGAGTATAAGTGGTTGGGGAATGGCTGGAAGAAGAAGAGATGAGAGGAGGGAGGAAGAGATCAGTAGGGCGGAAGTAGTGGAAGCGATGAAGAAGATTAAGTTGGGAAAGCCCCCAGGAATTGATGGAGTGTGTGGTGAAATGCTTAGGTATGGGGGTGAGATTGTTGTGGAGTGGATATGGAAGTTGTGTAGATTGGCTTGGGAAGAGGGAAGGGTTCCAGAGGACTGGAAATCAGGTATAATTGTTCCTTTATACAAAGGAAAAAGGGAGAGAAAAGTATGTAGTAACCATAGGGGTATTTGCCTTCTTAGTGTGACTCGTAAAATATATGGTAGAATACTCATTGATAGGGTTAGGCATATGACAGAGGAGCTAGTTGGAGAAGAACAAGGGGGATTTAGGAAGGGAAAAGGGTGTGTAGATCAGATATTTGTTCTAAGATGTTTAGTGGTTGGTTGGTTAAATATTCTCCCCACAGCATGGTGGGGAACGGGCAAACAAAGAGCCCGTCAGAGATTGGCGAAAATAGCTCCTATACAGGAGCAAAGCAGGGACGAAGACGTGCAGACAAGGCAAGGGCGGCAGAGGAAGGGAACGAGGTGGCGATGGAGACAACCCGATGATCGAGGAGGCGAGGGGGAGAGCGGTAGACAGCACGGCGCCGATGGAGAGGGCGCCGGCATGCTCAGGTCGAACCCCCAAACGACTCGGTGATGGTATGCGGCTGGCTGCTCGGATGTTAACAGAGGGCAGAGAGGGACGAAAGAGCGATGTACAAAACGGCGCCGATGGTAAGGGCGCCGAAGCTCAGGTCGAAGTCCCGAACTCTGCCCTCAACCCCCATCTGACTCGCTCCAGCTCTCCACAGCAGCAGGTGGAAGCGTGGAGGGTAGGCCCGGTCCTGGTGGACGCAAGGGGCACAACCCCGGTCAAGGTAGTGTCGGAGGAATGGCGGTCGGCCATGGAAAGGGCGGACGGCCTACATCTCCTGGTGGGCTGACCGGGGCACTCCCGAAGGTGGAGAGGACAGGCCCGCCCCTTGGCTGGTGCGGCTGCTGTGGAGAGCTGGTCCCGCCGGGAACAGCGGTGGAGGTGTTGCCTCGGCGAGAGGTGGACTGCGAGTGATGTTTAGTGGAGAAGTATCTAGAGAAGGGAAGGAAAGTGTATGCTGCCTTCATGGACTTGGAGAAAGCTTATGACAGAATAGATAGGCAAGGTATGTGGAAGGTATTAAGAATATATGGAATGGAGGGAAAATTGTTAAGTGCTGTGAAGAGTATGTACGAGGGAGCTAGGGCTACGGTGCGAGTGGATGGTGAGCTGAGTGAGTTCTTTGATCTCAGTGTGGGACTGAAACAGGGTTGTGTGATGTCTCCATGGCTGTTTAATATATACATGGATGGGGTTGTAAAGGAGGTGCAAGGTAGGGCAGTGGATGAGGGGGTGGCTCTAATGAATGAGAGTGAGATTTGGAAGATTCCAGTGCTGCTGTTTGCTGATGATGAAGGTTTGGTGAATGAATTTGGGACAGTGTGTAGGAGGAGGAAGCTGAAAGTTAATGTAAACAAAAGTAAAGTCATGGTGTTTGAGAGGAATGAAGTCACAGAGTGTACAGTGAGGTTGGATGGTGAGGATATGGAGAATGTGAGAGCATTCAAGTACTTGGGTAGTATGATGAGTATGGATGGAACTTTGAGGGATGAAGTGTGTGAAAGGGTACAACAGGGAAGGAAGGTTGTTGGTTCACTAAAAGCAGTGATGAGAAATAGGGAGGTGAGTATGGAAGTTAAGAAGTCACTGCATGATAGTATTGTGATCCCTACCCTGACGTATGGAAGCGAGGTGTGGACCTTCCATGAGGGGAACAAGTCAAGAGTGAGAGCAGTGGAAATGAGTTACTTGAGAGGAGCATGTGGAGTGACGTGGAGGGACAGGTTGACGAATGAAGAAGTGAAGAAAAGTTGTGGGGTGGGTGTGGATGTGGTTGAGAAGATTAGGAGAAATACACTGAGGTGGTTTGGACATGTGAAGAGAATGGAGAGCGAAAGACTGACTAAGAGGGTGTATGTAGGTGAGGTGGAGGGAGGGAGAGGGAGGGGCAGACCGAGGATGAGGTGGAAGGATGGAGTTGAGAGATATATGAGGGAGGGGTGGTGAGTTGGGGGAAGGGTAGTCAAATGGTGGGTGACAGAGCGACTTGGAGGCGTTTTGTCTGCAGCCACCCTTTGTGGGATTAGGGCGTCGGGCTATACTGTAGATAGATAGACAGACATTTAGCCCGTGGACTGTGACAAGGGGAATGTAAAGCAGACTGAGATGCAACAATATGGCATGTTTAGCAACCACTGCAAAATTACCCCAAATGTACATTTTCGTGTTGAGAATGGTATTACAAGCCTACCCATGAAATATTTTTGCTCATCTCACCATAGGTACAGAATTACTAATACCACTTGGCTGGAAACTGGCAACTAAAAGAGCAGGATTCTCTTCTGTCAAAACATCAGTGAGTTGCCAGTCAGTTCGATAAGCTATAATTAGAATATGGCATGCTGCTTTTCCTCTCTTCTCTTAGCCACTGTCGCATTTGTATGCGGTTTTATCATGAAAAATATGATTTTTTCGAGACAGCTTTGAACCTTCCTCGAGTGCTATTGCATGATAAATGGATCAGGAAGCCCATGAATTTTGTTCATGGTAGCTATTGTTACTTTGTATCAAGGCCCAACCAAGGGAGTGAGAATGAACGATGTTAAAAAACCTAATACTCCATGAATGTTGCTTGACGCTGTTCCTATGAGAAACATCGCGATGTGCTTTTAAAAACCCCATTCATATGAGATAGGTAGCATGTCCCAATAATAATCTTATATTGGCAAGTCGCGCACGACGAGGTCAAGACCACGAACCATGCTGGCATGTGTAGGTCTTCAATTGATGATAGCTCTGCATATGTCACGAAATGAGCCATTGACTTTCTCATAATGCTGCCACAAAGGTCCGTACAATGAACCTGAGTCTACTAATAAAATATAGGTTTCTTTAGCTATCCCAGTTCTACAAGGGAACTCTTTTTCCCATCTCTTCTTCTGTTGAATTCTCCATATTAGAGGATCTCAATGGAATCCACCTCTTTTGTTTCTTCTCTCCATTAAGGATCTACCTGGCGAGGAAACGTAAATCTCTTCCAACTGATTACAACATCCTGTGCACCAGTAAAGTGCGCTTTGTGAGCGCGTGACGAGCGATCGAGCGTTTGTACATATGCCTATCATCTTTATTTCATCTTGGTGTTCATATTGAACATTTCTGGTGAGGTAGTTGAACAGTAACAGAAGAATAATTAAGCTAAAAATATTATTCTCTGACGTTCTCTCTCTCTCTCTCTCTCTCTCTCTCTCTCTCTCTCTCTCTCTCACACACACACACACACACACACACACACACACACACACACACACACACACACACACACACAGATGCATGCGCGTGCATGCAATCAACAGATGAAAGTAAAAAACAACTCATACCTCGCATGTGTCACTTTCATAGTACTTTAAATCGATTTCATAGTAAAGCTTGTCAAATGAAGCCCTCGGTACTTTGCCTTTGAAAGCTGAGATTCCAAGGAATTTCTCTGGTCTCATGAGTAAATATATTGCTAAAAACAAAGTTTAATGAATATATTTACTACCTGCTAAATGAATCTCTTCACAGTCTCACATAGTAGAAGAGTTATTAGCCTCTGAAAACCATTGCAGTCAGGCCATGTCATGTCGGGTAAGGCGGGGTCATGTCAGGCCGCTTATTTCTCAGCTGAACATACGTAAACATTGCCTCGCTACACTTGCTCACTCTCTCGTACTAACCATACCCATATCTTTGACCACCGTGGAAACCTCCAAAATACATAACCTTTCTCTTTCTTCTGATGTTTTCCATTGCCCTGTCAATCTTTTCTCACATTTGGGCTTCTCCAATCACAATTTTATCTCTGTAACCTGTCTTCTTACCCCAGTATGGCCTGTAGACCCTCCAAAGATGCAGCGACAGTGTCATTTTGGCTTTGCAGATTGGGAGGCCCTCAGGCAGACCTTATTTGACTGTCCTTGAAATAATAAATTCTTTGGACGAGAGCCATCTGAGTGTACCTCACACATTACAAGAGTCATACTCTTTAGAAGAAAAATAATCCATTCTCTTGCCCTTTAAATAAGACAATAAATCTTCACTTAATCATTCTTGTTCTAAACTTGTCCATACCACATACGTGGCTTTATTACTGCACCAGCACCATATTCCACTTGAATCACGAATTCTTTGTTTCTTCCTGAAATAATGATACTTTTTAAATTTAAAAAACAATAAGAATAAGAATAATCCATTCCATATGTACTGAAATCTCTGAACGCAAAGTCTTCTGGCTCCTTCAGGCACCTTGCAAAAAGTGGTAAATAAATTATTAATTTAATAAAACATACTTCATGCTTCCATTCTCTTTCCAGCCTCATGCCTTTTTTACTTATTATCTCTACGAATGCCCCGTCCACACGAGTGGCAGTGCCCTGGCGGGCACTACTTGCTGAGCGTACATCCCTCGCTTCTTTAGTAGTGTTATCAGATCGAGCAGTTCTCGGCAGGACGTGGCCACTACCGGGCATACCTGCTTTGCTGTCCACATGGCAGACCGGGCAGTTGAAGTCGGGCAGCGGCCAGACTACGTGCTTGGCGGAACTGAGTGCAATACAACATGGGCTACAGTAAGAACCGTCGCAGGACAGTTAACGCTAAAAGTATTGCGTTGTGTGGAATGTGATTTGGTAACAATGTTTGCCCATCGGGCGCTGCCCGCTCGTGTGAACGGGACTTAACAATGCAGAATTCCTTGCTTAAACTTTCTCCTTTAATTCTATTTTGGATGATTCCCGTGCTATCCCTCCTCTGGAGATTCATCTTCAAAAGATGTACATCCTTCCATCACTGGCATCAATGCCAATGAGCTGTATGAACATAATTTTCTCCCGCTGTTCTCAAGAACTATAGTACCCTGCTGACACTCTGCCCAGGCACAATTTTGTGTTTGCCTGTCAATTTCCACCTTTCATTGTTGTTGGATGTTTGGATTCATTCAGTCTCGAAGAAGGGTGACCGTTCCCAGCCCGATAGCAGTTGCCTGAATACTTTAATATCTTCTGTTTCTATGTTTTTAATACATCCTGAATAGAAAGATTTTGAGGTATCTTTACTTATATAACCATAGCCGTGTTTTTGTCGTCCAAGCTGGAGCTTGGGATTCAAGGCGCGTCTTGGGGTGCTTGGTTTCTGTCAGGGAAAACAGTCCAGGATACGTAGAACCGAAATTTTACACTTGCCAATCGCAATGTAAACAGAGGGGTTCGCCGAAGACGATCTTCTGACGAATATGCAACTTACACGTAGCCGTTATTTGTACTGGACTGGCTATGTATGTCTTTAATATTAGGCAACTGCACCCAAATTTTATGTACATCATGCTAATTTCATTATATTTATCATTTACTTGTCCTTCTTGGCTATTCTCACTCTCCCCAAGCTACACCAAGACTGCTCCCGACCACGCTTGGGTGAGATACGAAGACGGTGTTGGTTTCGATGACAAACGCTTGGGCCAGCTTCGTATCACTTTGGCCGACAAAAACGGCGCAGCTTGGTTTCACCGAAGATGGCTTCGAATCCAATCAGTCAGCTTGGACGACAAATACGTGACTCATGTTTCTGTTTCCCAGTATAGTGTTACTATTGTTATCTATATACACAACATTTGTTACTCATATATGCAGTATAAGTATGTTATACAGTTGGGCAAGTAGAAAGTGCGAAAAATATTGGGGTATATGGAGATATTAGAGGGGAGGCGGTGGCTCAGTCGGTAGAGAAGTGGCCTGCAGTCCTAACGGACCCAGGTTCAAATCCCCACTGGAGCAGGGAACAGTTTAAGGATGTGAATTTCATTAAAACAGGCTTTACTGATCTACCAGAAGCCCCGCCGACATGTAAAAATACCCCCGGGAATACCAACACACCAGTCCTGTATGAGACAGCCCTAGCATGTATTCAGTAGGGACGGTGGGTGTTAGCGCCGAAGTGGGGACTTGTGGAGATATATGTAGGAGGACTGCTGGGGCTTGATAGCAGGCTGTGAAGCCTATGCCCAGAGTCGGACACATAATAAAAAAAATCTGGCAGTTCCGTGGAGTAAGCCCACGTATCTTTATGAATGAAACATTCACAACCTAGAGCCTGTGTCAGGTAGAACGTGACTGGCTGAACTTTTGAGTGGTGGTGAAGCAAATAGCCTCATCATATTACACGTAAATCAAGGTTAATAATTAATAAGTGGCACGAAACAATGTATAGAGAATACTACAGTATTTAATGATCGAACGTGGAGTACAGTAAAGTAAATAAGCGTCAGCAATCTGTAAAGCGTAACTGGCAACATAGTACAGAAGAGCAGCACGTCAGCTGGTAGTTTCGTTTATTCATGATTTTTGAAGCTGCTGAAGCGAAGCCTAGTGAATCAGAATAATAGATGTTGACCTCTAACGAAGAGAACAGGCAATGCTTTCTTTAACGAATCTAATATTGATACTATATTTCATCAGTTTCTGGGGTTATTACGCTCTATGACACATGATGTCGATTAAAATGAGTAGGCAGTAAATTAATACTAAATTTATTGTTTCCTTATTACTTTTTATATTTCTTCTCAATACAATATATTGAAATAGGAAGAAGAAGACTGCGCTAGGCCACAATGATCTTGTAGCACAAGGGAGCAGGAGATAGAAAGAAGGTGCAGCAAGCATGAGGGAAAAAGAAGGAAAGGTGGGACAGCTGAAAAGGTAAATCAAAGACGATTACTATTTATCTGTTTGGCGTATAAAGATCACACATATTACTTTGGAGAGAACATTATTTTATAATGTTACGAGGAATGAATATTTTATCAGAGGAAATACGGGTAAACTTACTGTATATTATTGTGATTTTTTTCCATGCCTACCAGTGATGAGATATATCAGAGCTGAAAAATTATCAACAGTGGCAAATATATGTTAGGCAAAAACAAACCCTCATAATTGGTTACCATGCCGTCCCTGTATTCATTTTCACCACATTAAAAAATATGTCCTATTGACTGCTTGCTATGAATTTTCTTGCAAAAGATAAAAGGAGGTAAAATCGTTGTGAGATATGTGTTGGAATGAGGGCTGTGCTCATCTCGCAGCTATATCGTACACGGTAAACATCCTGGCAATCGATAGTGAATGCCTTTAAGTTTTCTATGCAACATATCAAAGTAAGCATATGATCTTCAAATCCTGTCCACACCATCGAGCAGTGCCCGGCGGGCACGAGTGATAAGCCCGTAATCGAAAACAATTGTGGCAACTTTGACGGGCAAACCAGCGAACTGCCAGTGCCCTTAGTTGACCAAATCATCAGACATTTCCCGGTGGTTCGCCGCCGGGCATGGGCCGACGACCCTGCCATCCCCCAAAAGTTGGCTCTTTAACAGAATGTTTTTCTGCACGCTCTCCTTTATTTAATCTTATACAATTGCAACAATTAATATGCTATACCTAGCCATTGCTTTTTTTTTTTTTTCAAGTGTTGCGCATGGTGATATTGTAGTGTTTTAGTTATGGGTATATTGTACTAGGGCAACACCAAGGCAAATGGTAAGGATAGATAAACACACATGTTATGAAAAGAAATAGACAGGGGAGTGATTATTGACTTATAACAGTACTTGACTTCAAGTAGTACAACGTAATTACATTTACAGCATGTGTAGATCAATTGTTTAAATAGATAGTTACAGACTAAAATGTGAGCAATGAATTTAGTGAGGAGCTGTAGTGCTGAGCTGATGTGTTTACGTGTATTGTATAAGTAAAGTTGTACCACGTGGCCAGATTTACCAGGAGAGACGGCGAGTGGGCAGGTAGTTAGCCAGGTGAAGTTGAGAGGGAAAAAGGGAGCAGGCTAGGTAGCCTGCTCGGTTTTAAACCCCTTAATGAGGTAGGCGGAGCACAGGTACGCCTAGGTAGTCTGAATAGGCAAATTTGATTGATTTAGGTACCACTACCGGCGAGTAGGAATGAGAGATCAAATATTACTAGTAGCGGCACTAGAACAGGTGAGGAGGAATGAGACTTATTGGCAGTGGCACTAGTACAGATGAGGAGAAATGAGAAATTGAATACTCTTGGTAGCAGCACGAGTAGCCATGCTAAATAAGAGAATAAAGTGGGGAAAAACCACGAGGGACCATGCGGGAAGGAAACCACGTGTTTAGGTGAAATGAGAGGTACACTATGAATATAACTTTGTGGTGTAATATACGCCACAGCACTCCCCTCCCCCCTCTCCATTTTATGGCAAACAAAAAAATTATTATTAGGGCACAAGGTACAAAATATATATACAGTTTTCAAGGTGAGTGAAATTTGACAGTGATCTGAATGCGGTAATTACCAATAGCAGTTGTGATAGACAGGAGAATTACTAATGACAAGTCCCTTGCATGGACGAAACAGGGCGGCTTGGAAGTGATGATGCAGTGCTCTACACCATGGTCTGTGCAGCCATGGTTGGGAGTCTGAGAGGTCAGGAGGGGAAACTGGCATAGTATGGAATCGTATGAGGACTCCTGACGTAGGTGTGTAATGAGTTGCGGATTACCAGCACACCTGGTTACTTGGATGGACAAGTTTGAAGGTCTGTGATATAGATTCCGTCCTCTGGTGTCCACTAGCAAGTCATGTGCCTCCAAGAAGTCGACGCCAGTAATGGGTTGATTAACGTCTGTGACGAGGAATGGCCAAGTAAATGATCCTGATTGGGCGAGTGCCACGTGACAGGATTCCGTGCCGTATGTGGCTATGGGGGTGCCATTTTCTACTATCAGGTTAAATGCTGGCTGCTGAGCCGTTTTGTGGTCAGAGGTAGGAGGGACTATACTAAATGTGGCTCCAGTGTCAATAAGGTATTTTGTGGTGGAGATGGATCTTTAACCCATAGCAGTTCCCTGGAGCCAATGGAACGTGGCGTGACTTTGGGTGTGCTGATAATGACGGGGCGTTTGGTGTGTGTGGCGGGAGACACTACTGGGACTGTCTCCCGCCATATGTGTTTTCCATAAATATGCAAGGTGGTGCACATCCTCCAGCTTCCATGCCAAAGAGCCTGTGTTAGGTACACAACACGAAATCGTCCCTTGCTGTTTGGGAATTAGCATTCTGACCACAGTTCACTGGGGGAACACTGTTGGAACACAGAGGGGCTGGGGAATGATTTGCAACACGGGGGGTCTGAGTGGTGAAGCCACTTATTTTACTTTCCAGTTTGTCTATTCAGTTTGTTAATTTTGTTAATAAGGTACACAGCTCTGACATGGAACCGTTTTTGTTAGCAACACTATTCACTGACACGACTGTTTCACTAGGGGTAGCACTGGGGGCTATGACAGGGGGAAAAGAGGTGTGTGCACTTACTGGATGGGTAGCGTAATGCTGTTGAGTTTCGTATAGAATGTCCGCCCTCTCGATGAACTCAGCAAGGGACATGCCAGGGCCCAGGAATGCTAGGTGGAGGCAGAAGTCTGGTGGAATGAGCTGGAGGAGTTGCTGTCGCCTGATAAGGAGGCCCCCCGCTGCCGTGAGAGTGGCTTGAATGTGGGCAAGAAGGGCCGAGGGGTTCATGCTTTTGGAAGCAAATTGCATCCAGCTCCATTAAAAGTGAATGTTTTGATCTGCCCAGGCCCCACAGCAGACTCTTCTTCATGGTTTTATATTTGTGCTCTGTAGGTGGTTTCAGGAGTACGTCCTGCAAAAGGGCAGCTACTTCAGTTGGGAGAATGCGGACAACTGCTCTGAATTTGTCGTCATCACTGGTATCTTCAGGCCACACAGCATCACCTTGTGTAAACCACGTGTTAATATCGTACGTGACTGTAGGAAGGGATAGACGGATGTTTTTTAAGGTATCCATGTTCTTTAAACACTCCAGGAAGTCACCACTGTAATGTTTTAATTATGGGTATATTGTACTAGAGCTACACCAAGGCAAATGGTAGGGATAGATAAACACATGTGATGGAAAGGAATAGACAGGGCAGTGATTATTGACATAGAACAATACAGAGTTATTACTTGACTTCAAGTAGTACAACGTAATTACATTTACAGCATGTGTAGATCAATTGTTTAGATAGATAGTTACAGACTTAACTGTGAGCAATGAATTTAGTGAGGAGCTGTAGTGCTGAGCTGATGTGTTTACGTGTATTGTATAAGTAAAGTTGTACCACGTGGCCAGATTTACCAGGAGAGACGGTGAGCAGGCAGGTAGTTAGCCAGGTGAAGTTGAGAGGGAAAAAGGGGGCAGGCTAGGTCGCCCGCTCGGTTTTAAACCCCTTAATGAGGTAGGCGGAGCACAGGTACGCCTAGGTCGTCTGAATAGGCAAATTTGATTGATTTAGGTACCACTACCGGCGAGTAGGAATGAGAGATCGAATATTATTGGTAGCAGCATTAGTACAGGTGAGAAGGAATAAGAATTCGAATATTATTGATAGTGGCAACTAGTACAGATTAGGAGGAATGAGAAATTGAATACTATTGGTAGCGGCACGAGTAGCCATGCTAAATAAGAGAACAAAGTGGGGAAAAACCACGAGGGACGACGCGGGAAGGAAACCACGTGTGTAGGTGAAATGCGAGATACAATATGAATATAGCTTTGTGGTGTAATATATGTCACAATACCACACTCAAGCACTGCCGACCACCTAGGCTACTGACAACTGACCGTCTATACAGCTTGACCAGCTCACCTACTCAGTAATGTGGATAATATCACAGTCATGCCCAACAAACTGCCCGATGAGAGCACAGTCCGCCAGTCACTGCTGGAGAGTGTGGACGGGACTTAACCTCAATTCGGGGAATGATTAGCGTCGTAAAAGGCGACTAAAAGGGTTGGCGGAGGGTTAGTGCCCCTCCCCGGAAAACAACTAACTAAAAAAAACAAACAATAAGCCTCGGACAAGGACTGACCAAACGATGACGACCAAGGACCGGACAAAGGACATGGTAACTGGAACTTGGAATGTAAGGGAAGCGAATGATGAGGTGAAAGAGAGAGAGATTGTCCAGGTGCTTGAGGGTGCGAAAGTGGATGTATGTGGAATAACTGAAACAAAATGGTGAGGAGAAAGTGTGAGAGAATGGGAGTATGGATGGGGTATATGGCCAGGAGTAGGTGCGAATGAGAGAGCAAAGGAAGGAGTATGAATAGTTGTGAGTAAAAGATGGAAGAGGAGCATAAGACAGTATGGATCAGTTGGGTCAAAGATTGTCTGGGTAAAGTTGAAAGTTGGAATACAAATGTGGGCGACTGTGTGTGTATATGCGCCAATGCAAGATCGTGCTAGAAGAGTGAGAGAAGAGTTCTGGACAAATGTAGAAGTGTGCATGGAAAAGTTTGGAAGGAATGAGAGAGTGTTTTTGATTGGTGATATGAATGGTAAAGTTGGGAATGTGAAGGTGGATGGAATAGTTGGTGAGTGGGGTGTGCCTGCTGAGATAGATGAGAATGGGAGTGCGTTAGTGGACATTTGTGCTGGGAGGGGGTTGGTGATAGCCAATACCCTCTTCAGGCATAAAATGATCCACAGGTATACATGGCGAATGATGAGAAGGGTGGGTGGTTAACTGAATGAAAGGAAGGCAATGATTGATTATGTGTGTGTGCATGAAAGGATGCGAGGATGTGTAAAGGATGCAAGAGTGTATAGAGGTTGGGGGAGTGGACTTTCTGACCACTACTTGGTGGTGGCCAGAATTAGAATGCAAGTAAGATGGAGGAATAGAAGAAAGGAAACGCGAGAGGAAGGAGTAGTTGCAAGGAGAGTGGAAAGGTTACAAGAGGATGAGAAAAAGGTAGAGTATAAGAGAGAAGTGGAGGAACGATTGGGCAAATATGAATTGGAGCAGATGGGAGACGTGGAAGGTGTGTGTAAGATATTTACAGAAGAAATATGTGCAGCATGTGATGAGGTGTGTGGAAGGAAGAGAAGACGGAGGGGGGTGCAAGGAACAGCGTGGTGGACTGAAGAGGTGAAACAGGCTGTGGCACAAAAGAAGAAAGCATACAATGAATGGATGAGAAATAGGGGCGTGGAAGAAGTTGAGAGGCAGAAGAGAGAGTTCTATGTAGAAAGAAAGAGAGAGGTGAAAAGATTAGTAAGAGAGAGTAAGAAGAGAGTGGATGAGGAATTTGGAAGGAATTTGAGTGTAAAGTGGAGGGACTGTAAGAAAATGTTCTGGAGAGAGGTGAAAAGAGTAAGACAGGGTGGAAGTGAAGTTAGCAGGGGAGTGAAAGATAAAAATGGTAGATTACTAGTGGAGAAGGGAGAAAAAGTGAGCAAATGGAGAGAACACTTTATGGAATTGTTGAACGTAGAGGATGGAAATAATGCGAGTATAAGTGGCTGGGGAATGGCTGGGAGAAGGAGGGAGGTGAGAAGACAGGAGGAAATCAGTAGGATAGAAGTTGTGGAAGCAATGAAGAAAGTTAAATCGGGGAAAGCCCCAGGAATTGATGGAGTGTGTGGTGAAATGCTGAAGCATGGGGGAGAGATAGTAGTAGAATGGATGTGGAAGATGTGCAGATTGGCCTGGGAGGAAGGTAGAGTCCCGGAGGATTGGAAGTCAGGTATAATTATTCCCTTGTACAAAGGAAAGGGGAAAAAGAAGTGTGTGGTAATCATAGGGGCATTTGTCTTCTTAGTATAATAGGAAAAGTGTATGGTAGGATACTTATAGACAGAGTTAGAGAAAGAACAGAGAAATTAGTTGGAGAAGAACAGGGAGGCTTTAGGAAGGGAAGAGGTTGTGTAGATCAGATATTCATTCTTAGATCTTTAGTGGAAAAGTTTCTAGAGAAGGGAAAGAAGTTGTATGCGGCTTTCATGGATTTGGAGAAAGCATATGACAGGGTGGATTTTTTTTTTTTTTTTAATGCGAGGAAGAAGGAACCAAAGGCCATGAGCCCGCAGTAACAGTTTCCTCCAAGAGAAAAACAAAATACAATATAGAGCCAAATTCAAGATCTGATCATTTTGAGATGCCTGGACACACTGCGTTTGAAAGACTGGAGATCATAGGCAGCAGGAAATACAGACAGAGGGAGACAGTTCCAGAGCTGACCTGTTGCATAAATGAAACACTGGGAGTAACGATTAACTCTTGCATTAGAGAGTTGGACAGAAAAGGGATGAGAGTTTGCTACCAGACGGGTGCTACGCGCCCGTCGTAGAGGTGGAGGAATGCAAGCAGACAGTTCAGAGGAGCAGTGACCATTAAAGTAGCGACAGAAAAGAGATAAAGATGCAACAGTGCAGGGAAGAGACAGAGGTTGAAGGGAGTCAGTAAGAGGAGGAGAGTTAATGAGACGAAAAGCCTTTGACTCCACCCTATTGAGAAGAGCTGTATGTGGGGAGCCTCCCCACACATGAGAGTTGTACTCCACACAGGGGCGGATAAAACCCCTGTATAGAGTCAACAATTGTGCAGGGGTAAAGAAGGAGCGGAGTCGGCTTAGCACACCCAATCTCTTGGAAGCAGATTTTACAAGAGATGTAATATGATCTTTCCAAGATAAGTCCCAAGTAAATGAAACCCCAAGCATGTTCAAGGATGATGCAGGATTAAGCTGAATATTATTAAACATTAGTGGGTATACCTGTGGAAGATTTTGTTGGGTTGATAGGTGTAAGAACTGAGTCTTAGATGCATTAAAGACAACCATATTATTTTTACCCCCGTCAGAGATACGGGCCAAGTCAGACATTAGGTGTGCCATAGCCTCATCCCTTGTTTGTTGAAGTACCTGTTGAAATGGGAGTTGTGGGAACCGAATGGAAAGGTGAAGGGTGGAGTCATCAGCGTATGAGTGGATAGGGTTAGATGTACAGCTTAGAAGATCATTGATGAATAAAAGGAAGAGAGTTGGTGATAGGACAGAGCCCTGAGGAACGCCACTGTTGATAGATCTAGGAGAAGAACGATGGCCGTCTACAACAGCGGCTATAGAACGACCAGAAAGGAAGCTAGCGATGAAGGCACAGATAGAAGGATAGAAACCGTAGGAAGGCAGTTGGGAAATTAAAGATTTATGCCAGACTCGATCGAAAGCCTTTGAGATGTCAAGTGCAATGGCAAAGCTTTCGCCAAAGTCCCGAAAGGAGGATGACCAGGAGTCTGAAAGGTAGGAGAGAAGATCGCCAGTGGAGCGTCCCTGACGGAACCCATACTGACGATCTGAAAGAAGGTTGTGATAGGAAAGATGCCTTAAAATTTTTCTATTAAGAATTAACTCGAAAACTTTTGAAATACAGGACGTTAAAGCAATTGGACGATAGTTGGAGGGTTGGGAGTGGTCACCCTTCTTTGGGACTGGCTGAATGAGAGCAAACTTCCAGCAAGAAGGATAGGTACAAGTTGACAGACAAAGGCGAAAGAGTTTGCCTAGGCAGGGTGTAAGCACAGAAGCACAGTTCTTGAAGAACAACAGGAGGGACCCCATCAGGCTCATATGCCTTGTTAGTACTGAGGCCAGTGATGGCAGAAAATACATCAACTGAAGAAATTTTAATGTCAGCCATGAGGAAGTCAGAGAGGGGAAGTGATGGAGGAACAGCACTGGAATCGTCTAAGGTGGAATTGGAGGAGAAAGTCTGTGCGAAGAGATCTGCTTTATCAGTAGAAGAAATACCTACAGAACCATCAGAGTAGAAAAGAGGAGGGAAGGATGATGAGGTAAAGTTGTTAGAAAGATTTTTGGCAAGGTGCCAGAAGGAGCGGGAAGAATTCGAGTTGGAGAGTTGAGAGCATTTAGTATGGATGAAATTATTTTTAGTAGAGCGAAGAACAGACTTAGCACGATTCCGGGCAGAAATGTAAAGATGATGTGATTCAGGGGTGGGTTGGCTCCGGTACCTTTTGTAGGCCCTCTCCTTGTTGAAGACAGCATTAGAACAAACGTGATTAAATCAAGGCTTTCTTGCGTTAGTCAAAGGATATGAGAAAGGAATGTATGCTTCTATGCCCGAGAGAATAACCTCCGTAATGCGCAAGGCACACTCAGATGGCTCACGGCCATGGAAGCAATAATCATTCCAGGGAAAATCAAAGAAGTACTGCCTGAGGGCCTCCCAGTCCGCGGTTCCAAAATGCCACAGACGACGTTTCCCTGGAGGGTCCACAGGCCATACCGGAGTGATAGGACAGGTTAAGGTAATAAGGTTGTGATCAGAGGAGCCCAACGGAGAGAGAAGGTTAACAGAGTAAGCAGAAGGATTAGTTGTGAGGAAGAGGTCAAGTACTGTATGTTGGAGCTCTCTCCAAGGCAGTCAGGGATACGGGTAGGGTGCTGTACAAGCTGCTCTAGGTCATTAAGGATAGAAAAGATGTAGGCTTGTTCACCAGGTGGATCCGTGAAAGGAGAGGAGAGCCAAAGGTGGTGGTGAACATTGAAATCTCGAAGAATGGAGATTTCAGAGAAAGGAGAAATGGATAGAATGTGTTTCATCGTAGAAGTAAGATAGTCGAAGAATTTTTGATAGTCAGTAGAATTAGGGGATAAGTAAACAACACAGATATATTTAGTCAGAGAATGACAGGAAAGCCGAAGCCAGAGTGTGGAGAATTCAGAAGAATCAAGTTCAGGAACACGAGAGCAAGATAAGTTGTTGCGTATATATACACAACAGCCACCTTTGGCTTTGAAATGAGTATAGAGAAAGTAGGAGGATACAGAAAAGGGTTTGCTGTCAGTTGCCTCAGACAGCTGAGTCTCCGTTAGAAAAAGAAGGTGAGGTTTACAGGAGGAGAGGTGGTGCTGAACAGAGCGAAAGTTAGAGGAAAGGCCGCGAATGTTGCAGAAATGAAGAAGAAGAGAGTCAGACAGTGGTTCCAGGCACCTTGAGTCGTCACCGGGAGAGGGGCAGAGGGTGGGGGCATTTAAGGTCCCCCCCCCTGGGGAATCCGAGGCTTGATAAATTGATGCCATTTTTGGTGAATTTTGAATAGGAAGTGTAGTGTGTACTGTGCCTGTAGTTTGGTGAAGATAGAGAAATTTGTACTGGAGAGCATGCTGGCCTACTCTCTGTGTAACTGAGACACTGAAAAAGTTCAGCAAAGGGGGATGGTCAGGAACTAGTCCTGAGGGCTGATGAAACGGGAGCTCCAGCACTCCCTATCATCAGCTTTCCATCCACCTCGGGATAGACAAGGATTGTGGAAAGTGTTAAGAATATATGGAGTAAATGGGAAGTTGTTGAATTCTGTGAAGAGTATGTACGATGGTGCGAAGACTGCAGTGCGTGTGGATGGTGAACTAAGTGAATTTTTCTCTTTGAAAGTTGGTTTGAATCAGGGATGTGTCATGTCTCCATGGTTGTTCAATCTGTACATGGATGGGGTAATAAAAGAGGTACAAGGTAGGGTAGTGGATGTTGGAATGGCCCTGGTGAGAGAGGATAGTGTTTGGAAACTCCCTGTACTGTTGTTTGCAGATGATACTGTGTTGTTGAGTGAAGACGAAGGGGAGCTGCAAGGCTTGGTGGATGAGTTTGAGAGAGTGTGTAAGAAACGGAATCTAAAGGTGAATGTAGGGAAGAGTAAAGTGATGGTCTTTGAGAGAGGTGAAGTTAATGAATGTACAGCGAGGTTGGATGGTGAGGAATTGGAAAATGTGAGTATGTTTAAGTACTTGGGTAGTGTGATGAGTAAGGATGGAGGTTTGGAGGGTGAAGTGCTTGAAAGGGTACAGCAGGGAAGAAAGGTTGCTGGTTGTTTGAAAGCAGTGATAAGAAACAGGGAAGTGAGCATGGAAGTGAAAAAGTTACTACATGACAGTATTGTGATACCAACTCTAACGTACGGAAGTGAAGCTTGGACATTGTTGGAAGGACACAAATCAAGAGTGAGAGCAGTGGAAATGAGTTATTTAAGAGGAGCCTGTGGAGTCACGTGGAGAGACAGGCTGACGAATGAGGATATAAAGGAGCGTTGTGGTGTTGATCTGGATGTGATAGGAAGCGTTATGAGGAACACACTGAGGTGGTTTGGCCATGTGGAGAGGATGGAGGGTGAAAGACTGACGAAGAGAGTGTATGTGAGTGAGGTGGAGGGGGGAAGAGGGAGGGGAAGGCCGAGGATGAGATGGAGGGATGGGGTGGAGAGGTATATGAGAGAGGAGGGTGTGAGTTGGGAGCAGGGCAATGAAATGGCGGGGGACTGGGCGACTTGGAGGAGATTTGTTTGTGGCCACCCCAAACGGGATTGAGGTTGCTGGCAATAGATAAATAGATAGACTATAATTACGTATTCAAATGAGGGAACAACCCCATGACTGCCAGTGTTAACTGATTCTATGGTGGTACCATTCTTAAGTGGCGGTTTGGGTTGGGCACGAACCTCTGTACAGTGTTGCCACTTGTTCCTTACCCGCTACGTGAACGGCTCTGATATATGTAATAGGCATCACAATAAGATAAACACATAAGAATATAATGGTAACGTGTGTATTATAATATATGAAAGAACAGTAAGCTTATTATGCGAAAAATATTTATATGGCAATACGGAAACGTGGCATAAATATTTTACAGTGGTGCTTAAAAAAAAAATAGTCAATTTTATTGGCTGTTACCATATTTCTGATGCTGGTAATAATGTCACAATTCTGATTATAAGATAACGTGCAGGAATATAAGTATCTATATATCTATTGCCAGACGCCTCAATCCCGTCTGGGGTGGCCACAAACAAATCGCCTCAAAGTCGCCTTGTCCCCCGCCATTTCACTGCCCTGCTCCCAAATCACACCCCCCTCTCTCATATACCTCTCCACCCCATCCCTCCACCTCATCCTCGGCCTCCCCCTCCCTCTTCCCCCCTCCACCTCACTCACATACACTCTCTTCGTCAGTCCTTCACCCTCCATCCTTTCCACATGGCCAAACCACCTCAGTGTGTTCCTCATAACACTTTCTATCACATCCACATCCGCACCACAATGCTCCTTTATATCCTCATTCGTCAGCCTGTCTCTCCAAGTGACTCCACAGGCTCCTCTTAAATAACTCATTTCCACTGCTCTCACTCTTGACTTGAGTCCTTCCAACAACGTCCAAGCTTCACTTCCATACGTTAGAGATGGTATCACAATACTGTCATGTAGTAACTTTTTCACTTCCATGCTCACTTCCCTGTTTCTTATCACTGCTTTCAAACAACCAGCAACCTTTCTTCCCTGCTGTACCCTTTCAAGCACTTCACCCTCCAAACCTCCATCCTTACTCATCACACTACCCAAGTACTTAAACGTACTCACATTTTCCAATTCCTCACCATCCAACCTCGCTGTACATTCACTAACTTCACCTCTCTCAAAGACCATCACTTTACTCTTCCCTACATCCACCTTTAGATTCCGTTTCTTACACACTCTCTCAAACTCATCCACCAAGCCTTGCAGCTCCCCTTCGTCTTCACTCAACAACACAGTATCATCTGCAAACAACAGTACAGGGAGTTTCCAAACACTATCCTCTCTCACCAGGGCCACTCCAACATCCACTACCCTACCTTGTACCTCTTTTATTACCCCATCCATGTACAGATTGAACAACCATGGAGACATGACATCCCTGTTTCAACCCAACTTTCAAAGAGAAAAATTCACTTAGTTCACCATCCACACGCACTGCAGCCTTTGCACCATCGTACATACTCTTCACAGCATTCAACAACTTCCCATCTACTCCATATATTCTTAACACTTTCCACAATCCTTGTCTATCCACCTTGTCATATGCTTTCTCCAAATCCATGAAAGCCGCATACAACTTCTTTCCCTTCTCTAGAAACTCTTCCACTAAAGATCTAAGAATGAATATCTGATCTACACAACCTCTTCCCTTCCAAAAGCCTCCCTGTTCTTCAACTAATTTCTCTGTTCTTTCTCTAACTATGTCAATAAGTATCCTACCATACACTTTTCCTATTATACTAAGAAGACAAATTCCCCTATGATTACCACACACTTCTTTTTCCCCTTTTCCTTTGTACAAGGGAATAATTATACCTGACTTCCAATCCTCCGGGACTCTACCTTCCTCCCAGGCCAATCTGCACATCTTCCACATCCATTCTACTACTATCTCTCCCCCATGCTTCAGCATTTCACCACACACTCCATCAATTCCTGGGGCTTTCCCCGATTTAACTTTCTTCATTGCTTCCACAACTTCTATCCTACTGATTTCCTCCTGTCTTCTCACCTCCCTCCTTCTCCCAGCCATTCCCCAGCCACTTATACTCGCATTACTTCCATCCTCTATGTTCAACAATTTCTTAAAGTGTTCTCTCCATCTGCTCACTTTTTCTCCCTTCTCCACTAGTAGTCTACCATTTTTATCTTTCACTCCCCTACTAACTTCACTTCCACCCTGTCTTACTCTTTTCACCTCTTTCCAGAACATTTTCTTACAGTCCCTCCACTTTAAACTCAAATTCCTTCCAAATTCCTCATCCACTCTCTTCTTACTCTCTCTTACTAATCTTTTCACCTCTCTCTTTCTTTCTACATATAACTCTCTCTTCTGTCTCTCAACTTCTTCCACGCCCCTATTTCTCATCCATTCATTGTATGCTTTCTTCTTTTGTGCCACAGCCTGTCTCACCTCTTCAGTCCACCACGCTGTTCCTTGCACCCCCCTCCGTCTTCTCTTCCTTCCACACACCACATCACATACTGCATAATTATATTTCTTCTGTAAATATCCTACACACACCTTCCACGTCTCCCATCTGCTCCAGTTCATATATGCCCAATCGTT
Organism: Coenobita brevimanus; assembly: GCF_032717465.1. Classification (NCBI taxonomy): domain Eukaryota; kingdom Metazoa; phylum Arthropoda; class Malacostraca; order Decapoda; family Coenobitidae; genus Coenobita; species Coenobita brevimanus. The sequence continues at coordinate 3,078,637 of NC_137066.1, forward strand.
CCTCCACTTCTCTCTTATACTCTGCCTTTTTCTCATCCTCTTGTAACCTTCCCACCCTCCTTGCAACTACTCCTTCCTCTCATCTTTCCCTTCTTCTATTCCTACATCTTACTTGAATCCTAATTCTGGCCACCACCAAGTGGTGGTCAGAAAGTCCACTCCCCCAACCTCTATAAGCTCTTGCATCCATTACACATCTTCGCATCCTTTCATCCACACACACATAATCAATCATTGCCTTCCTTTCATTCAGTTCACCACCCACTCTTCTCATCACTCGCCATGTATACCTGTGGATCATTTTATGCCTGAAGAGGGTATTGGCTATCACCAACCCCCTCCCAGCACAAATGTCCACTAACGCACTCCCATTCTCATCTATCTCAGCAGGCACACCCCACTCACCAACTATTCCATCCACCTTCACATTCCCAACTTTACCATTCATATCACCAATCAAAAACACTCTCTCATTCCTTCCAAACTTTTCCATGCACACTACTACATTTGTCCAGAACTCTTCTCTCACTCTTCTAGCACGATCTTGCGTTGGCGCATACACACACACAGTCGCCCACATTTGTATTCCAACTTTCAACTTTACCCACACAATCCTTGACCCAACTGATCCATACTGTCTTATGCTCTTCTTCCATCTATTACTCACAACTATACATACTCCTTCCTTTGCCCTCTCATTCTCACCTACTCCTGCACATATACCCCATCCATACTCCCATTCTCTCACACTTTCTCCTCACCATTTTGTTTCAGTTATCCCACATACATCCACTTTCGCACCCTCAAGCACCTGGACAATCTCTCTCTCTTTCACCTCATCATTCGCTCCACTTACATTCCACGTTCCGATAACCATGTCCTTTGTCCAGTCCTTGGTCGTCATCGTTTGGTCAGTCCTTGTTCGAGGCTTATTGTTTGTTTTTTTAGTTAGTTGTTTTCTGGGGAGGGGCACTAACCCTCCGCCATCCCTTTTAGTCACCTTTTACGACAAGCAGGGATACTGGGGGAGCATTCTTGAAAAAAAACCCTACCCCCAGGGGGTAGTAAAAAAAAAAAAATAATACATTAAACCCTCGTGAACGGCAACACTCACACCTAATCCCACCTCGCCAGAGCTTCCTCTATCCTAGGCCTGTTTGGGGACACCTCTTTAAAAAAGACACGCCAAGACTTTTACCTCCTGGGTGTGTGGAAATAAAGTCAAATTTACAATATGTACATTATAACGTAAAAGAAAATAACCAAAATGTATCCTAAAATACCACATACGAGAGAGAGAGAGAGAGAGAGAGAGAGAGAGAGAGAGAGAGAGGGGGGGGGAGGGGAAGGTAGACTAGGGATAGTGTTGAGTGAAGCTGAGTGAGAGATGGAGGAAGGGAGGGAACGAAGGAGGGAGAGAGTGATTGAATTAAAACAAAGCATGGCACCACAATAGTGAAGTCATCTGGCACCATATGTAAAACAATAATATTTTTAAATATAATTAGATATAATAAAAACAAAAGAAACGAAAGCACAAGTTTTTGTCACTCATAAAAGAAACAAAATCCCAAGGGTGATGCACATCTCCCCCCAGAAGAGAAAGAGAGAGAGAGAGAGAGAGAAGGCAGGCCAGAGGCAGTGTTGAGTGCATTGTCAAGCTGAGGGAAAGATGAAGGGAGGGAAGGAAGGAGGGCGAGAATGATTCAATGAAAACAAATCAAGGTGCCGCAACACCGAGGTCATCTGGCACCATATGTAAAACAATAATATAATAAAAAACAAAATAAAGAAATGAAAGCACAAGTTTATAAGACACATAAAAGAAACAAATTTCCCTAGGGTGACACACATCTCCCCCCAAGAAAGAGAGAGAGAGAGAGGCATCGCGGGTATGGAAAACGTGGCAACACTGTACAGAGGTTCGTGCCCCACCCAAACCGCCAGTTAAGAATGGTACCACCATAGTAACCCATTTTGTAACTTCTTCATTTCACTGTCTTCTTTGCTCTCATTTTCCTACCCTCTCCTACAAGCAGTGTGGAGGAGGGATCGGTATTGTTATGTGTTGCAAATTAGAACTGGATATTTGGTCACCTAGTCTCTATTTAGTGTTACAAAACGATGTTGTTGTAAGCACCTCATGGACGTGGAAATAATTAAGTACAGCTGCTGGGAAGAATTTTAGGGTAACCATCCGATAATACATGAATGTTACTGATTATCTGACCATATTTTTGAGTATCCAATGCAGTGCATTTATTCTAAGATGAGCCCCGTAGGGGGATATTGCCTTCAGAAACGTGGGCGATAGTTTAAAGGTTTGGGCGGCCCTTCGGTCCATTACCTCTTCAGCTTTCCCTCCTTTCCTTCTTTTTCCCTCATGCTTGCTGCCCCTCCATTCTATCTCCTTCTCCCTTGCGCTACAAGATCATTGTGGCCTAGCGCAGTTGTCTTTTTCCTATTTCGGTATATTATATTGAGAAGAAATATAAAATTCAATATGGAAACAGTAGATTTAGTATTTACTGCCTACACATTTTAATAAACATCATGTGTCACAAGCGTTATAACCCTGGAAACTGATGAAATATAATATCAATATTGGATTCGTTAAAGCATTGCCTGTTCTCTTCGTTAGAGGTCAACATCTATTAGTCTGATTCACTAGGCTTCGCTTCAGCAGCTTCAAAGATCATGAATAAACGAAACTACCAGCTGACGTGCTGCTTTTCTGTACTACTGTGTGTTGCCAGTTACGCGTTACAGCTTGCTGACGCTTATTACTCTATTGTACTCCACGTTCGATCATTAAATACTGTAGTATTCTCTATATATTGTTTCGTGCCACTTATTAATTATTAACCTTGATTTACGTGTAATATGATGAGGATATTTACTTCACACCACTCAAAAGTTCAGCCAGTCACATTCTACCTGACACAGGCTCTAGGTTGTGAATGTTTCATTCTTTAAGATACTTGGGCTTACTCCAAGGAACTGCCAGATGTCTCCATATACTCCATTTTTTTTTTTTCGCACTTTCTACTTGCCCAACTGTACATACAAATAAGATAACAGTAACAACAGTAAATCTAGAGGTAACACAGTCATACACACTACTTGTAAAGAGACATGGCTGCATGTAAGTTGTACATGCTCACAATTAAGATAATTGTAACAAAGGGTTCCGCCTGGGATGCTCCACTGGCAATCTTATTACATTTTGCTGGTCAATCTCTTCGGGATTTCAGTGAAATCTTTGCTACTTTTGACAGAGTGGCACGCATAATTATTTTCCAAGGTATCTTCTGACAGATTCTATTCCTCTTCCATTACCTTCATCTCATGTTTCCTTTCCGGTCGATTTATAGCTGCAGTTGCTGCAGTTGTTGCCAGACACTTTTTTTTTTTTTTTCCTATAGCTATCAATAACGGTGTTCATAAAGCTTCTGCCCTTTCACATACCTTCAGTACTCTCTTTTTCATGTTTATCAATAACGTTCTGAGCTGCACACCCAGCCCTGTTTGTTCATATGTTGATGAGTTCACAGTTCACTTTTCCAGACACATCTTACAGCATCCATCATAACAGTCGCCACCACAGTCATGCAAGAAAGCTCTGGTCTACCTGTTTTCTGATTTGTTTTGTATTTATGTTTGGGACAGAAAGAACTCTGTTACTTAAATGTCTTAAAAACCTAGTTCATCAAACTCTCAATTCAGCACAATCTCCCACATGTCCATCTCCTTACCTACACCGACACACAACTTAGTCATTTGTCTTAATATTCTTGGTGTCTCCTTTTCTCGTGATCTGTCTTGGAGGGATCACATTACTCTTCTAGCAACAACAAACTACAATGGTTAGGTAATCTACCTGCATACCTTTGTAGGATTCACTATCTGTCGGTCTCGTGGACCAAGCACCCTCCCTCCCTGCATCACTAGTTAAGGACGTCTGCTGCTGCTGCTGCTGATTTTCATCCCTGCCCATCCCTATCTTGGCAGGGTTTTTACTTCTTCACTTGTCTGCTGTGAGTGGCGCCATGTAATGCTGGGAAATGGGGATGCTGCACGATGGTCCTAGCAATTAACAATACACCTCTTTGGTCCCCTATTCTGGCCAGACAGACGGCCTGGTTGGACCTGACCAGGTCAATCAGCTGGTCATTATTTTGTTGATTAGGGTCAAGTGGGCACTGGGAGGCCTGGTGGTTCCTATCATCCTGGAGTTATCCTTGTCTGGGTCCCCTGATGGTTACCTACATATACTCCCTCACTGCCTCTGGGGTCACCAACGGTGTTATCCCTGGCATATGGCCTCCATTTGTTGGGCTTTGTGGTGGATGGAGAGATGGGGAGTGAAGTGTTCTTTGCTGTACATGGCATTGTTATGCAATAATCCTGTTGATGGCTTTGCAACTGTCCCTGAATCTTCAGACTCACGATGTCTTACTGACACTCTGTAGGTTTTCAGTGCCCCAGGAGACTGTCCTCCTTTGCTCCAGCATCCAAATGGGACTTGGAGGCATTCACGGCGGGTTGCTGTGGCTTTGGGTTCAGAATCAGATGAAACAGCACCTGATTCAAATGTTAAATATCTAGTGCTGAAATCCCGTAGATGATAACAGATGGTATTCTGACCCCAATTCCGACCTTGTTCCTGACATTTGACAAGTTAGCATTGCCTGCTTCTGTGAAACTCTTGGCTGTCACGTCCTGTGAAGCCATACGTGCCGACCTCAAAACGGTGTCTCCACTGTCAAAGATATGGACATGTTCGTGCTTTTTCTGCCATGCACAGGCTGACCTTCTTGGTGTCTGTCTCCTGTGGCGGATCAAACCATGTCGGTGACTGTCCAAGACCCCTTAAATGCTATCGCTGTGGGGGTGCCCATGCTGTATCTTATCAACACTGACCTCACTATTGCCTGTTGAAGGAGATTTTGTCCATTCGAATGCATAATAAGGTTTCTTTTCATGAAGCAATGAGAAGGGCCTAGACTCTCTTCTTCCAGCCCAGAGCTACTTATGCTTGTACTTTCTGGTGTTCCTGTACACAGTTCAATGTCTTGGAAGCTGCCTCGACCAGTTTCATTGCCCACTTCTCCATCTGGTGATTTGTAGGAAGCTGTTCCCGAGGTTAGTACTACTTATGAAACTGACGTTTGCCCACCCTCTTCTCTGACTGTTTCTACCCCAACCTCGGTGGCTGAAGGTTTGTCCTTTTCTTTGGTGGTGGCAGATGTCAACATTGATCTGTCTCTTGCCCTGCCAAGTCCAACCACCCCAAAGTTTCATCTATATCTGACAGACATCAACATGGTTCTTCAGAGTCCTCTGAGCCTACTGTCCAACTTAAGTCTCTGTTGTGGAACCTTGTGTGGACCTCTTCACTGTTTCCCCTATCCTAGAGGTTCTGGAATCTAGCTAGGACCAAGCTGAAGTTCATGTTTCGCTTGTGGTCCGGCCCCTACTTGGGAATGGTGTTACACAGATCGTTGGTGCTTTAGTTCTGCTGTATAGGATATCATCCTCACAGGGTTCTGGTCCTGTGGAGTCTACTTCTGCTTATGAGGATTCAGGTGGTGGCAATGGCCGCCCTACTTCGCCAAGGGCAGCCTACAAGCAGCCTTCCAAGCAACTAAAACTTTCTTCATCCCCACCATCACGCTTACAAATGGTGGGCACAGTGTGCTGGTTCCTGGTGCTGGATGGTCTCTTTATTAGGGCCTTCCTAAACATCAGTCCTAATCCGCTTGCTTGTCATGGGCTGTGCAGTCCCTCACCATATCCTGATCCTCCTCCCACTGTGGGTTCTATAATTCAGTGGAATTGTCGGGAATTATGTGCCACCTGGGAGAAATTACATCTTGTTGCACTATTTTCGCCTGTAAGCAAGTGCATCCAAGAGACCATGGTTGGAGATGCTGTTCCTTCCAATCCTTCTGACTCCTGTACATTTTATTACGATCTTGTTCCAGCCCAAGGTCATAATGGATATCCTGCTATCTTCCTTCGTCATAATGTTCCATTCACTCATCTGGACCTTTCCACTCACCTGGAAGCAGTAGCTGTTCAGGTTTTTGTACGTCGTTGATGTACAGTTTGTAGTCTTTATCTTCCTTCTAGTGCCACTGTCAAAAGGGTCGATCTGGAACATCTTCATAGTCTTCCTTCTCCCTTTGTTTTACTGGGTGATTTGAATGGTCATCACCCACTGTGGGGTAACAGTGAGGCCAATCCTCAAGCTTCCTTAGTAGAGGATGAGAAGTTGAGGGTTATGAATTCCAATGAGTTGAAGTATTTCCAGAGCCACTCTGGGACTTCTACTGCAGTTGGTTTGTCCCTGTGCTTGGCTGATGCTGTTTTACATTTTAACTGGGATGTGTTGCCCAACCTCTATTGCAACGAACATCTCCCGTTACATTTAACTGCTGCTGAGGGTGGACCTTAAAATGTCTTCCTCACTGGCACCTGGATAGCTAAGACTGGTCACCTTTCATGGAAATAATTTCCATTGACTGTTCTGTGGATAGTTTTAGCTATGTTCGTGAGGCAATGTCTTATTTCACTGACATGATGCACTCAGCAGCCATGTTATCTATTCCAAAAATGAAAGGTCAGTTTCCTAAACATCAGGGTCCTTGATGAAACCCTGAGTGCAGTTCCACAGTGAATGCCAAATGAGTCGCCTTCTCTCGGATTTGTCGTCACTGTGAGGATCCTTGGTATTTGGTGGAATATCTGAGGGTACGAGTACATGTACGCCAGGTTTAAAAGGAGGGCAGGTGTTCATCCTGGAAGGGTTATGTGTCCTCCATCAACTCGAGGACTCCCTCACTCAGGTGTGGAATCGGATGAGGAAAATTTGTCATTCCCTCCCCTACTGTTTTATCCTCAACAGGTGGGACTGTAGCTGATCCTCTTGCTGTTGCTGAATTGCTTGTCAATGATTTTTCTAGTGTATCACAAAAGGATACAGTTTCGCCTTTGTCATGCCACCGTCGGCACATACAGTCTCAGTTTTGCCCCTTCTGGGAAGTGTCTTATAATGTCACAATTTCTTTCTCTGAACTTCAGGCAGTCTTGTTGCAGTACCATGATTCCTCGTCTGGTTGTGATGATATTCCGTATGCCTTTTTACGTCACCTATCTGATGAGTTCCTTTCGTTCTTGGTGTCGTTGTTTAATAAGATCTGGTGTACTGGTGAGTTTCCAGCTTGTTGGGGTGTTGTTGTGGTTATCCCCATCTCCAGACAGTTATCTCCATCCCCAAGCCAGGAAAGGATCATTACCAGGCAACAAATTATCAGCCCATTTTCTAACTTATTGTATGTGTAAAGTCTTAGAAATAATGGTCAATAACGGCTTGTTTGGTTTTAAGAGAGATGTGACATCTTATCCCCAGTCCAGTATGTTTTCGTAAAATGGGGTTTATCTCTGATGCTCTGCTGTCCTTGGAATCGTCTGTCTGTGAGGCTTTCTCCACAAACCAACACCAGGCCACAGTCTCCTTTGATCTGGAGAAGGCATATGGCACTATCTGGTGCCATGGCATTTCACTTCCTCTACATGAGTTTCATCTTCGTGGACGCTTGCCTGTTGTTATTCAGCAGAGTTTATCTAAATGTTTTTTAAGAGTCTTAGTGCTTTTCATTGCCCGTGCACTTCAAGATGGGGTACTGCAGGGGAGAACTCTTAGTGTTAGTCTCTTTGCTGTGGCCATCAACATTGTGATCAATGTACTCCCAGATGGCGTACGTGGCTCGCTATGTGGATGACCTTTCAATGTCTGTCACTGCATCTCAAATGTCTCTGGTTGAAAGGAAGTTGCAACTAGCTCTTAATGGAACTTCCCAGTGGGCTAAATCTCGTTGTTTCCTTTTTTCTTCTAGAAAGACAGTGGCTATGCATTTTCGTCGTATTTGTGGGGCTCACTCAAACCCTGACCTGCATTCCTATGATCGCAGAATCTGCTGTGTAGCAGACACTCATTTTGGGGGTCTTATATTTGACAGACAACTGACCTGGGTTCCTCATATTCATTATCTTAAGGCAGCTCGTATTAAGGCCTTGAGACTTCTGAGGGTTTTGGCTCACACCTCCTGAGTTTCTGACCATCAACCTCCCCTCCTCTTGCATAGATCCTTTATTTTTCTAAGCTTGGATATAGATGTGAGGTCTACTACTCGTGTGCTACAGATACCCGCCTCCAGATGTTAGATTCGATTCATGATGCTGGTGTTTGTTTAGCAACTCAAACATTCAGGTCATCTCCAATTTTGAGTTTGCTGGTGGACGTTGATGTCCTCCCTTTCGATTTATGTCGCCAGTCGTTGATGATGAAGTGTTGGTATCATCTCCACTGCCTTCCAGACTCAGTATCTTGAACCATTATCTCCTAGGATTCCCAATCTTCTGTTCATGACACTCGTCCTAGGTTCTCGATGCCCTTTGATTACAGGGTCTGGCTTCTTATGTCAGCCTTCTTTGTTCCTAGGCTGACGGTTTGCATCAGATCCCGAGGGTGGGTCTTCGGTTACTCCCACGTGTGACATTCTGTAGGTCCGTTGTTGGAAAAAAAGAGCACACTTCCCTCTCAGGTGTCCCTCTCTTTCTTTTAAGAACAAATCTCAACTCCTGAGGTCTGTGTCCCAGTTGGTACTGATGGATCGAAGACTGGTACTGGAGTGGTCTTTGATGTCGTCTTCACTTCCTTCAGCTGGGGTGGTGACCTTCCTGGTGTGGCTACAGTGTTTATGGCAGAACTGTCTGCGATTTCATTTGCTCTCCAAATCATATTTACTCTCCCTCAGTCAGTTTTTGTCATTTTTAGTGAAACCCACAGTGTTCTGTCTGCACTGGAGTCTCTTAATTCATCTTATCCACTGGTTTTATTAATTTTAGACTAGCTTTTTCTCCTTTGACGTCATGGCAGTCATACTGAGTTTTGTTGGGTTTCTGCTCATGTGGGAGTGCCCAGGAATCAGTGGACTGATCTGCTAGCTAAGACAGTATCGGCTCATCCTTCTGGTACTGTGAGATTCCACCTTCTCTGCATTGGCTGCCTGCATATGATTTTTTCCCTTTTGTTGCTGGATGGCTTCAGCATTGTTGGCAAGACCGCTGGGATGCAGTGACATCTAACAAGATGCATGCTATTTGGGGCAAAGTGGGTTCCTTCACATACTGGGGCTTGTCTTGCCTTTGGGAGATAGCTTTATGCCGGTTGCAACTTGACGACACCGGGTTCTCTCATGGAGTTTTAATGGAGGGTGATCCCCTTCCTGTCTGTGAGGATTGTTTGGTTCTCCTGACTGTTTGGCATTTGATGGTGGAGTGCCCCAGTCATGGGGATTTACAGCATCAGTACCTCTCTGAGCACCAGGCAGGTAATGGCTCATACCATCTTTCATTGGTGCCTAGGGAGGTTGACTGTTATACGGGAAGGAGAAACCCTCAGTTTCGTGCAGGCAACTGGACTGCTTCATAAGATTCAGTATTCGGTATTTTGTTCCTGGCATTGAGTGCTTCTTTTTCAATATTTTTGAGTGATTTTTGTGTGTCTATGTGGTTTTTCTGTTTATGTTTTTTACCTCGCCCGGACGGAGTTAGGCGAGGTATAGTTTTTGGTCGAATTTGTTTGTTTTTTTGTATCTTTGTTTATTAGCAACATTACAGAAAAACAGTTGAATGAAATTACATGAAACTTTCAGGATACGTAGGCACTGGTTCCAAAAGAATATGATTAAATTTTGGAGGTAATCGAGTGGCCCTGAAAGGTCAAAATCAAGGTCACAGATTTTCAGGGAGCTGTAACTTGAAAACAGTTGACAATAAAATAACTATTGTTGTGTGAAATTCGTTGTTCCTGGCACCACTTGTTACATGTACTTTAGATTTTTGTCTGCTTTACATTGTGCTTTCGTCTTTTGCTTTGATGTCCGGCGGCATATGATCCTGGCAGTTGCGCTGCCAGTTTTTTATTTTCTTTAACCTCTCTCTCTCTCTCTCTCTCTCTCTCTCTCTCGCAACCGCAGAATTGCATCTTGTTTCTACAGCTGCCAGTCTAGTCACTGTTCTTAACTTTGCTTACATTCCTTCTCCATTATGCTAGGCAGGCAGCATCTTATAATGCTACACAGTCTCATCACTGTTTCTGTTCAGCTATATATTGCTACAATTACCTGCTACTTTCAGCCTTTTATAGTTATATGCGACTGGTCGTCATTGGAACTGTCTTCCTTAGTCATCTTTTTCACTGCCTATGAACTTTAATATTTCAAATTCTTGCTTATCTGCATTTGGAATGAATGATTTTTTTGGTTCGGTACTTTTTTTTTTCTGCATTAAAAAAGGAAAGAAAATGGACGAAATCCCTGCCTAGTGAAGAGATACATACTATCTCTATTAACGCTTTAGGGGCAGGGTCACAGCTTGGGATTATGTTCTACTGTAGCAACTCCTAAACGATTTTATTCGCCTGAGACCAACAGTTTCCCACTATGGGGTCAACTTGAACTCTTTATTTTCCCTTCCATCCATTTCATCCAGTTAGTCTTGGTCGTAACCCAGTAACATACCTTCTGCTGAGAAGTGATCTCCCGGCAGTGGTAGGCGAAGCGAGTAGGGTTGTTGAAGTACTGTTCGTCGGCCCATGCGCCCATCACAGGGAAAGGCTGCGAAACAGAACGAAAGGATGGCGTGTTATAATAAGCAATGATGTATTGGTGGAGGGTGGGAGGGAGGCAAGACAGAGGAAGAGAGTGGGGCAAAATTCGGATAAACGCTTTTTTTTTTTTTTTTTTTTTCAAGAGTAATACTGATAAAGGCTATGTTTAAATTTATAGAAAGCATGATGTTAGCTCCATCATAATGACTTTTTAATGTATATTCTGGCAATCCCAAGACTGTTTTATTCAACTCAGGAAAGACCTCGCACACTAATGGAGATGAAGAAAGGTATAATTAAGCAGTCTTATTCGAATACCGTTCAGAGGTGAGATAAAGCATCTGAGAGTAGCCAGCATCAAACATAAAACCATAATCATTCTCAAGCGTTTAAGAAAGTACAAGTTCATGTAAGTTTTGTGCTGTCAAATTAAGTACCTTTTTTTATGCAAGGAAGAAGGACCCAAAGGCCAGGAGCCCACAAACCGTTCCTTCCAAGAAAAAAAAAAAAACAATACAAAACAGAGCCAAATTCAAGATCCGTTCATTTCGAGATGCCTGGACACACTGCACTTCAAGGACTAGAGATCATAGGAAGTAGGAAATACAGTCAGAGGGCGACAGTTCCAGATATGACCTGTTACATAAATGAAGGACTGGGAGTAAAAGTTAACTCTTGCATTAGGGAGTTGGAGGGAAAAAGGATGAGAGTGTGTTGCTAGACGGATGCTACGCGCCCGTCGTAGAGGTGGAAGGATGCAAGCAGACAGTTCAGATGAGCAATGACCATTGAAGCAGCGATAGAAAAGAGATAAAGATGCAACACTGCGGCGAAGAGACGGAGGTTGAAGGGAGCCAGTGAGAGGAGGAGAGTTAATGTGACGAAAAGCATTTGACTCCACCCTATTGAGAGGAGCTGTAAATGGGAAGCCTCCCCACATATGAGAGTTGTACTCTACTCAAGGGCGAATAAAACCCGTGTTTAAAATCAACAACTACAGAGGGGTAAAGAAGGTATGGAGTCAGCTTGGCAAACCTAATCTCATAGAATCAGATTTTACAAGAGATGTAATGTGATCTTTCCAGGGTAAGTCCTGAGAGAATGAAACCCCAAGTAGGTTTAAGGATGATGCAGGATTAGGCAGGATATTATTAAACATTAATGCGTATTCCTGTGGAAGATTCTTTCGGGATGATACGGTAGGTGTAAGAACTGAGTCTTTGATGCATTAAAAACAACGAGATTACTTCTACTCTGGTCAGAGATACAAGCCAAGTCAGACATTAGGTGTGCCATAGCCTCATCCCTTGTTCGTTGAAGTAACTGCTGAGATGGATGTTGCAGGAACCGAATGGAAAGGTGAAGGGTGAAGTCATCAGCATATGAGTGGATAGGGTTAGATGTGCACCTTAGAAGGATACTGATGAATAAAAGGAAGAGAGTTGGTGATAGGACAGAGCCCTGAGGAACACCACTGTTGATAGATCTACGAGAAGAACGGTGGCCGTCTACAACAGTTGCTTTAGAACGACCAGAAAGGAAGCTACAGATGAAGGCACAGATAGAAGGATAGAGACCGTAAGAGAGCAGTTTGGAAATTAAAGATTCATGCCAGACTCGATCGAAAGCCTTTGAGATGTCAAGTGCAATGGCAGAGCTTTTGCCAAAGTCCCAAAAGAAGGATGACCGGAAGTCTGAAAGGTAGGTGAGAAGATCGCCAGTGGAGCGTTCCTGACGGAACCCATACCGACAATCAGAAAGAGGGTTATGATAGGAAAGATGCTTTAAAATTTTTCTGTTAAAAATAGATTTGAAAACTTTTGAGACAAAGTATGTTAAAGCAGTTGGGCGATAGTTAGAGGGTTGGGAATGGTCACCCTTCTTTGGGACTAGCTGAATGAGAGCAGATTCCGGCAAGAAGGAAATGTACAAATTGAAAGACAAAGGCCAAAAAGTTTACCTAGGAAGGGTGTAAGCACAGAAGCACAGTTTTTCAGGGCAACAGGAGGGACCCCATCAGGCCCATATACCTTGTTAGTATTGAGGCCAGTGATGGCAGAAAATACATCAGCTGAAGAAATTTTAATGTCAGCCATGAGGAAGTCAGAGGGGGAAAGTGATGGAGGAACAGCACCAGAAGCATCTAAGGTGGAATTGGAGGAGAAAGTCTGAGTGAAGAGATCTGCTTTTTCAGTAGAAATAGCTACAGAGCCATGAGAGTAGAAAAGAGGAGGGAAGGATGATGAGGTAAAGTTGTTAGAAAGGTTTTTGGCAAGGTGCCAGAAGAGTGGGATGAATTCGAGTTGGAGAGTTGAGAGCATTTTAGTACAGATGAAATTATGTTTAGCAGAGTGAAGAACAGACTTAGCACGATTCTGAGCAGAAACATAAGAAAGATGTGTTTCAGGGTTGGGTTGGCTCCGGTATCTTTTATAGACCTTCTTCTTCTTGTGGACAGCATTAGAACAAGCATGATTAAACCAAGGCTTTCTTGCATTGGTCAAAGGATATGAGAGAGGAATTTATTCTTCCCTGTCCAAAAGAATAACCTCCGTAATGCGCAAGGCACACTCAGATGGCTCCCGGCCATGGGAGCAATAATCTTTCCAGGGAAAGTCAAAGAAGTACTGCCTGAGGGCCTCCCAATCAGCAGCTCCGAAGTGCCACAACCGACATTTCTCTGGAGGGTCCACAGGCCATACCAGAGTGATAGAACAGGTTAAGGTAATAAGGTTGTTATCGGAGAAGCCCAACGGAGAGGAAAGATTAACAGTGTAAACAGAAGGATTAGTTGTATGGAAGAGGTCAAATAAATTGGAACTCTCTCCAAGGCGGTCAGGGATGCGGGTAGGATGCTGTGCAAGCTGCAGTACTGTAGGTCATTAAGGACAGAAAAGATGTAGGCTTGTTCACCAGGTGGATCAGTGAAAGGAGAGGAGAGCCAAAAGTGGTGGTAAACTTTGAAATCTCCTAGAATGGAGATTTCAGAGAAAGGAGAAACAGATAAGATGTGTTCCATCGTAGAAGTAAGATAGTCAAAGAATTTTTGTTAGTCAGTAGAATTAGGGGATAAGTAAACAGCACAGATATATTTAGTCAGAATATGACAGGAAAACCTAAGCCAGAGAGTAGAGAATTCAGAAGAAATAAATTCAGGAACACGAGAGCAAGATAAGTCGTTGTGGACATATACACAACAGCCACCATTGGCTTTGAAATTAGTATAGAGAAAGTAGAAGGATACGGAAAAAGGTTTGTTATCAGTTGCCTCAGACAGCTAAGTCTCAGTTAAGAAGAGAAGGTGAGGTTTAGAGGAGAGGTGGTGCTCAATAGAGAGAAAGTTAGAGGAGAGGCCGCGAATGTTGCAGAAATGATGAAGAAGTGAGTCAGACAGTGGTTCCAGGCAGCTCATTGAGACGCCACCGGGAGAGGGGAGGATGGTGGGGGCATTTATGGTCCCCCCCCCCCATGGGAACTCCGAGGTTTGGTTATTAGACACCATTTTACATGTTTAATTTTGAACAAGAAATGTAATGAGTAATGTCCATGCAATTTGGTGTTGATAATTAGAGAAACTTATATTAGAGCATTCTGGGCTACTCTCTGTGTTACTGAAAAAGTTCAACAAAAGCGGATGGTTAGGAACTAGTCCAGAGGGCTGATAAAACGGGAGCTCCAGTTCTCCCTGTCATCAGCTTTCCATCCACCTTGGGAATACTGCCTTGCTCTACTGGTGCTACAGTCTACTCCTCAATATAAACTAAAAAGGTATTAATGTTGCATTTACTCCTCCATATACAATTACGGTATTTACATTAAAAATATAAGCTCAGGTGATATTACCCCTTTAATTTATATCTCTGACAGTTTTGTCAACTTTGTAAGAATGGTGTACTGCCAAATAGAGATGTCCGTAAGGTTTGTTGTGAAGAGTGAACCGCTTTTCCATTAGCTCAGCAGGATTAATAGCACCTCTACCTTAGTGATATGTATGGGGTATTTCACTTGTGTATAAACATTCATGTTACTTATATCTCTGGTGCCATTCCCACTTACCTAATGTAGCATCACGGGGATTAGGAGCTGAACGACACTGTTTCAATCAGCGGTTATTGTAGTACTGTAAGTGTCCAAGATAGCTATAAATCCTGCCAGTGTTACATGCAAGTATTGTGTAACAGATTGAAAGACACCATCTATAATCTTGTGAAGGTTGGTACCAGTCCTCTAAAAACACTGTCAACATCTCTTGGTAGTGTCACCTTGTAAATATATGCTAGGATTACTGACGGGAACAGCTAAATTCCCAGCAATGCAAGGGCACCATAATTCCCTTATGGGACAGGTAAATATTCCAGAAAAAAAACAAAAAAGATTATTAACAATCCAAGAAAGAAACTGATACAGAATACGTGCTATGGAACATCCAACGGCAACGGGAAGAACACAGCCCACAAAATCTGTCAGTTATAAGATACATACCCTGCCGCCGATGACTTCAGAGCAGATTCTGTTGTCACGGATAATGGCACCATCAAGGGTGTTGAGCTGGACGTTGGGAAAGGCAGCGCAGAGAAGGTAATCGAGATCAGTGGGTGACGAGGAGGAGGTGACGATGCCCACAGCGACAGGATGGCTTGTAGGACAGTCGTTGAGCCACGTAGATTTGCCTAATGGCATCGAGCCAGCGCAGTGAGAGCAGTTGGGAAACGCCAGGCTTACTGGTACCATCTCCACGTCTGTGATTTAAATTTATGTATAAATAAACACACACACACACACACACACACACACACACACACACACACACACACACACACACACACACACACACACAGACACACACACAGACACACACACAGACACACAGACAGACACACAGACAGACACACAGACAGACACACAGACAGACAGACAGACAGACAGACACACACACACACACACACACACACACACACACACACACACACACACACACACACACACTCTATCTATCTATATCCAGATGCCTTAATCCTGTAAGGGGTGACCACAAACAAATGCCTTCATGTCGTCCGGTCCCCCGCCTTTTCATTGCCCTCCTCCCAGCTCACACACACCCTCTCTCATTTACCTCTCCACTCCATCCCTCCATTTCATCCTTGGCCTCCCCCTCCCTCTCCCCCCTGCAACTCACTCACATACACTTTCCTTGTCAGTCTTTCATTCTCTATCCTCTCCACATGGCCAAACTCCCTCAGTGTGTTTCACCTTAAGCTTCCTAGCACATCCACATCCACACCACAATGCTCCTTCACTTCCTCATTTGTTTGTCTGTCTCTCCGTATGACTCCACATGCTCCTCTCAAATAATTCATTTCTACTGCTTTCACTCTTGACTTTGCCCCTTCAGCAAGGTCCAAGCCTCACTTCCATACATTAGAGTTGGTATCAAATACTGTCATATAGTAACTCTTTCACTTCTATGCTCACTTCCATGTTTCTTACCACTGCTTTCAAGGAAACAGCAATCTTTTGTTCTTGTTGTACCCTTTCAAGCACTTCACCCTCTAAACATCCATCGTTACTCATCACACTACCCATGTACTTAAACACATTCACATTTTCTATTTCCTCATCATCCAACCTCAGTGTACATTCACTGCCTTCACTTCTCTCGAAGAACATAACTTTACTATTCCCTACATTCACCTCTAGATTCTGTTTCTTACACACTCTCCCAAACTCATCCACCAGGCCTTGCAGTTCCCCTTCATCTTCACTTAACAACACAATATCATCTGCAAACAACAATACAGGGAGTTTCCAAACAACCCCCTCTCTCACCAGGGCCGCTCCATCATCGACTCTCCTACCTTGTATTTCTTTTATAACCCCATCCATATGCAGATTGAACAGCCACGGAGACATGATACAGCCCTGTTTCAATCCAACCTTGAAATAGAAAAATTCACTAATTTCGCTATCCACATGCACTGCAGCCTTATCACCCTCATACATACTCTTCAGGGCCTTCAACAACTTCCTGTCTACTCCATATATTCTTAATACTTTCCACAGTCCTTGTCTATCCACCCTGTCATATGCTTTCTCCAAATCCATGAAGCCAGCATACAACTTCTCTCCCTTCTCTAGATTTTCCACCAGGGATCTAAGAATGAATATCTGATCTACACAACCTCTTCCCTTCCTAAAACCTCCCTGTTTATCTCCAACTAATTCCTCTGTTATTTCCCTAACCCTGTCAATAAGTATCCTACCATATACTTTTCCTATTACATTAAGAAGACAAAATGCCCCTATGATTACCACACACTTCTTTTTTCCCTTTTCCTTTGTACAAGGGAATAATTATACCTGACTCCTCTGGGACTCTACCTTCCTTGCAGTCCAATCTGCACATCTTCCACATCCATTCTACTACTCTCTCTTCCCCATGCTTCAGTATTTCACCACACACTCCGTCAATTCCTGGGGCCCTGTTCATTTTAACTTTCCTCATTGTTTCCACAACTTCTATCCTACTGATTTCTTCCTGTCTTCTCACCTCCCTCCTTCTCCCAGCCATTCCCCAGCCACTTATACTGGCATTACTTTCTTTCTCTATGTTCAACAATTCCTGAACCTGCCGCATCCCAGCGGATTTTTCACCACTGACCTGCCCCCCCCCTCAATCCCGACAGACTTTTTGGATTGTTTTTTTTTGTTCAAACCTCTGCTTTTTATGAGAAACAATGGCAATTCAGAAAATAAGTGCTCACCTGAGATTACAATTGGTCTAAACAGGTGACCCTCTGAACACCTGGTACTGCATTCTCTGGAGCCGTGCTGCGGCTGTTGCATTTTCTATGGTAGTGGTAAGTATTGCAAACCACTCAGAATAGGTAGATATTTATTCATTTGGTACGAATTTTTATGTAGTACAAGAACATATTGATTTTCACACACTAATATAGGCAATATAAGCGTTGTTTCACTCACTGAACACATCAACATACCGCACCATCCTTGGCAACGTTATCTCCTCATCACTTCTACTCGTTTTTTCCTCTGGTGCCACGTAATCTTTGTCCTCCACATTGCCATTGATTGGGGAATCACTCTTGCCTTGAATTTCGTACCATGGAGTGACATGTCTTTGCTGGCCAGGCCACTGCTAACAGGTGAGTTGCCGAGACAGTGGCGTGCAGGGGGGAGGGATCACGTGGGGTAAGACAGTGTTGCGGCTTGGCAGCGGGTAGAGGAAGGTCTCCCGCGTATTCCTACCTAAAATCACGCGCGAAACTTGAAAAATGTGCAAATGACGGACCTCGCAATTGCAAAATGTATCGATACGTCGATGGGAGTCACCGTAACAAAACGTTATGACATATCCATATGTTAACAGGACGCCTCGGGTTAAAGTGTTCTCTCCATCTGCTCACTTTCTCTCCCTTTTCCACGAGTAATCTACCATTTTTATCTTTCACTCGCCAACGAACTTCTTTGGCACCCTGTCCAACACTCTTTACCTCTTTCCAGAAGATTTTTCTACATTCCCTCCACTTTACACTCAAATTCCTTCCAAATTCCTCATCCACTGTCTTCTTACGCACTCTCACTAATCTTTTCCCCTCACTCTTCCCCTCTACATATAACTCGCTCTTCCATCTCCCAACTTCCTCCACGTCCCCGTTTCTCATCTACTCACTATATGCTTTCTTCTTTGTGCCACAGCCTCTCTCACCTCTTCATTCTACCATGCTGTTTCCTGCACCCCCTTTCGTCTTCTCTTCACCCCACATGCCACCACACATGCCTCACAGATTTCTTCTGTGAATATCTTGCACACACCTTCCACGTCCCCCATTTGCTCCAATCCATATTTACCCAATCGCTCCTCCACTTCCCTCTTATATTCGGGCTTTTTTCCATCCTCTTCTAACCTTTCCACCATCCTTGCATATACTACTCCCTGGCCTTCCCTTCTTCTATTTCTCCACTTCATTTGGGCTTTGATTCTGAACACCACTAAGTGGTGGGAAAGGTTGGGAAAAACACAGGTGAAGGGCTGGAGTTTATTCCCAAACGTTTCAACCAGAGGTCTTTGTCTTTGATAAAGGCCTCTGGTTGAAACGTTAGAGAATAAACTCCAGCCTCTCGCTTATGTTTTTGCTAACGTCCCTATAGAATCTAACTGTCAGTATGGTACAGTAGTAAAGTGTATGTTTCATACATTGAAGAATGAGGGTTCGCGCCCTGCCGGAGTAATAAACTTTGGGAACATTCTTCCAGCCACGTACTGCTTTGGCAGACATAAGGGGTGCTGTGGTTGAACGAGTATCGCATACTATAAAGTATGCTTGCACCCAGTCAGCTTGGGTGGGCCGATTGCACTTGGTTCGCCGACTACACACAATCCAGAGCCACTCCAACGCTACAATTACACTTACAAGCACTTCTTACCCTACATACAATCTCTACCAGACAGCCTAAGCCACTAGGTAGAAATACATAGGCTGTATCGTCCCCACTTCGGTCGGGATAAGCCAGTCCTGCAGGGGACACTCAAACTGCTAATGATGATATGTCACGGGGGGATGTGGGTTTATGAATTAAAAATGCTTGATATTAGTTGAAGATAGAGACAAGGAATTGATTTGTGAAAATCAAGTAGTAAGTTTTACTTTATGCCGGCTTACTTCTCCGATTATCCAAGGACGAGAATTTATGAACTTTCTCAACAGTACACAGCAGAGATTAATTACTCACGAGTGCTGTTTGTAGTACTGTCAGCCTCTCGAGAAAGTGACTCCACCCCTGACAATCAATAACTAATGCTAATAATAATAGACAGGTTCTTGCCAGTGCTTAACTCCTGGCTGGCACAACGGATTTAAGTGTGATACAAAAGAATTGGTCTAAGTACCAGTTATGAATAATTTAAGGAGTTTGTGCAAACTAGGAGTGGCAGACTGAAGTAAGCCTAATGTGGAGAAATAAAACATTGGTCCAATTCCATTAAGCTCAAAGAAAAGAACTGTAAATTTATTGATTACAATAAATGTTATGGATTTAGAGAAAGCGTATGATAGAATTGATAGGGAGGCTTTGTGGACTGTTTTAAGATTGTATGGACTTGATGGTAGGTTACTAAAAGGGGTGAAAAGTTTTTATGTAAATAGCAGAGTATGTGTAAGAGTGGGATATGCTGTGAGTGATTGGTTTCCCGTGAGAGTGGGGCTGCGACAGGGATCTATGATGTTGCCTTGGTTGTTTAATATTTACATGGATGGTGTTGTAAGGGAGGTGAATGCAAGAGTTTTAGGTGGAGGTCTGAGTCTGGTGAATGTTGATGGTGGAGAGTGGAATCTGAAGCAGCTGCTGTTTGCAGATGATACTGCACTGGTGGCTGATTCAGAGAAGAGATTGAGACAGTTGGTAGAGGAGTTTGGAAGGGTGTGTGAAAGGAGGAAATTGAAAGTAGATGAGAATAAGAGTAAAGTGATGAAGTGTATGAGGTTGGTAGATGGTAGGGGGATGAATATAGTTTTGAATGGTGAGTTGCTTGAGGAGTTAGAGTGTTTTAAATATCTAAGGTCACATGTTGTTGTGATGGAAGAATAGATGCAGAAGTGAAGTTTAGAATAAATAAAGTAGGAAAGGTGCTGGGAGGAATGAAAAAAGTGTTTAGAAGTCGTTCGCTTAGAATGGATATAAAGAGAAGGTTGTATGAGGGTGTTGTGGTACCGACTGCGTTATATGGGGCTGAAACATGGAATATGGGTGTAGCAGAGAGGAAAAGTTTGAATGTAATGGAGATGAGGTGTCTGAGGAGTATGTGTGGAGTGACGCATATGGATCGAGTACGAAATGATGAAGCGCGAAGGAGAACTGGAGTTGTTCAGGAGATGGCTGGTAGAGTTGAGTAGAGGGTGTTGCGATGGTTTGGGCACATGGAGAGAATGGATAATGAGCGATTGGTGAAAAAGATAACTAGATCTGATGTGAGAGGTGTAAGGCTGAGAGGAAGACCACGAATAGGATGGATGGACAGTGTGAAGAGAGCGCTGGATGCGAGAGGGATGTCTGTTGAGCAAGGAAGAGTGGCTGTGCATGACAGAAATAAATGGAGAGAAATTGTGAATGAATAAGTGATGACGCAGCCTTGAGGGGATATTCTCCTGCATTTGGTCTGATCAGCTAGTCAGGTCAGGTGCGGGTAAGGGGCTGGGTCTGTTACGATGTGGCAGGGGTAAACCAGTTCTGCTGTCGGGCCCTGCTGCGGATGTCACTGATTGCATTGCGCAGTTGACCCTTGTGCGGTGTGGTGCAGTGAGGATCTGTCCATTCTCCCTTTTGGGGCAAAGATTCGAATGAATGTGTTTGAATGGATGAATAAATGGGGAGTGTGTCGTCCTGTCTCGGCTACCTCCCTTTCCTTGGGGGAAGCAGCCTAGGTATATAGATAGATAGACAATGAATAAATTTTCAATATATGAATCTCAAAATGAATTTAAAATGGGAATTTCATGGTCACTAGGGGACTCATGAATTCAAATAACAAAGAGAATACACTCACTCACACATTCAAAAGGTAATTAAACTTAAACCTAGAAAAATGAACAGAAATACTGGTCAGTGGAGGGGAGCCAAACGAAAAGACTAGGTGCCTGGGTGATGAACTCCAAACGCTGCTATTCGTAACTAAGCCTGCTTCACCAATTCACCATCTAGGTGGAGATCCAGGAATTTGCTGTACAAGGAAGACACTGTTCTATGCTGGGCACAAATGATCCTATCCTCGAGGCGACTCAAAGCTGACTGAGTTCAAACTAGGAAAGGAGGCGAGAGATGGCTGTGTTCACCAGAAGTAGACATGGCCTAACTTCAACAGTCAACGGAAAGAGGGTGAACGATAAAGGCTCACAATAAATCACTCAATGAAAGCACTAATGTCATGGATAAGAATGGTCACTGTTGAAACAGTGACGAATGTTCTGAAAACCATCCTGATCGAAGTGAATACGAGGATGGTTGAATTGAGTGATGCCCAGTGGGAATTCCACTAGAGTTCGTAGTTTTCTCATCAAAGTACAATGTCACGAATTTATATAAATATACTCGCACAAATTCGTGACAATATACATCATCAGCCATTTGAGTGTCCACTGTAGGACCAACCTATCCCAACTGAATTGGGGACAATACCGCCTATGTATCTCTACCAAGCCACTTAGGCTGTCTGGTAGAGATTGTATGTAGGGTGAGAAACGCTTGTAAGTGTGACTGTAATATTGGAGTGGCTTTGGATGTGTGTACAGTCTGTGAACCAAGTGTAATCGGGCCGTGCAAGCTGACTGGGTGCAAGAATATCTTATAGTATGCGACACAGGGTCAACCACAGCACCCCTTATGTCCACCAAAGCAGTACGTGGCTGGAAGAATGCTCGCAAAGTTAATTATCCTGGAGGGGCGTGAACCCTCATTCTCCCATGTACGAAAAAGGAGAATCTGCCACTGTACCACAGAGGCTCATATATATATATATACCGGTATAGATAGATAGATAGATAGATAGATATAGATAGATAGATAGATAGATATATCATCATCTGGACCTCCTTTCCCACCCAAGGGAAGGGTGAGGAGTAGCAATGTCCAGACAGTCCAAATTTGCCCAATCCAGTGGGCCATGCTTCCATCCACTCATCATTCAAGCCCCTGGAATCCTGGCTCTATTGGATATGCCAAAAAACATTCTCCATTTTTTGTAGCGTCACATAAACGTGTCCAATTGAGTCAATCCGGATGCACCCACGCTGAAAAGGGGTGCCAAAGTCCCTGATCATGCACTTCTCTTCACAACATTCATCCAGCTAGCTCGATCTCTTGTCAGATCCCTAACCTCACCAACTTCCAAACCTTTCTTCCCCACACACTCATCCACCATATCTCTCCACCTTCTCCTTGGCCTACCTCACCTCCTCCCTCCTTCAGATTCACTCAGATATACCTTTTCCACCAATCTGTTGTTATCCATTCTCTCCGCATGATCATACCATCTCAGTACACTCTCTTCGATTCTGGTGTCCACCGACTTCCTTACTCCACACCTTTCACGAATCGCACTTTTCGTATCCTATCCACCCTTTGTACTCCACATACATTCCTCTGCAGTCCCATCTCCACTGCTCTTACTCTTGACTTTTCATTTTCATGTCACACCATAGTCTCACATCCATATGTTAAAGTTGGCACTAACATTCCCTCATGTAAGCCTCATGCAGCTGCAACACTAAGCCTCTGTTTCTTATCAAGGCCTTCATTGCACCAGCTACTTTTCTTCCTTGTGTCATTCTACTTTCAACTTCTTTTGCACATTTTCCTCTCTTTTCTGTCACTGTACCCAGGTATTTGAACTCTCACCAATTCCAGTCTATATCTATTCACTATAACATCACACTGGGAGTCACCTTCTCTCTCAATAACCATCACTTTACTCTTTCTACATTTACTGTCAAGGCACGACAGTCACAGACATCAGCATATATATATATATATATATATATATATATATATATATATATATATATATATGCTATTTCTTCTACTGATAAAGCAGATCTCTTCGCACAAACTTTCTCCTCCAATTCCACCCTAGACGATTCCGGTGCTGTTCCTCAATCACTTCCCGCCTCTGACTTCCTCATTGCTGACATTAAAATGTCTTCAGCTGATGTATTTTCTGCCATCACTGGCCTCAATACTATCAAGGCATATGGGCCTGATGGAGTCCCTCCTGTTGTTCTCAAGAACTGTGCTTCTGTGCTTACACCCTGCCTAGGCAAACTCTTTCGCCTTTGTCTGTCACCTTGTACCTTTCCTTCTTGCTGGAACTTTGCTCTCATTCAGCCAGTCCAAAAGAAGGGTGACCACTCCCTACCCTCCAACTATCGTCCAAATGATTTAACGTCCTGTATTTCAAAAGTTTTCGAATCAATTCTCAATAGAAAAATTTTAAAGCATCTTTCCTATCACAACCTTCTTTCTCATAGTTAGTACGGGTTCCGTCAGGGACGCTCCACTAGCGATCTTCTCACCTACCTTTCAGACTCGTGGTCCTCCTCCTTTCGGGACTTTGGTGAAAGCTTTGCCATTACACTGGACATCTCAAAGGCTTTCGATCGAGTCTGGCATAACCTTTAATTTCCAAACTGCCCTCTTACGGTTTCTATCCTTCTATCTGTGCCTTCATCCCTAGCTTCCTTTCTGGTCGTTCTATAGCCGCTGCTGTAGACGGCCATCGTTCTTCTCGTAGATCTATCAACAGTGGTGTTCCTCAGGGCTCTGTCCTATCAACAACTCTATTCCTTTTATTCATCAATGACCTACTAAGCTGTATATCTAACCCTATCCACTCATACGCTGATGATTCCACCCTTCACCTTTCCATTCGGTTCCCACAAGGCCCATCTCAGCAGTTGCTTCAAATAACAAGGGATAAGGCTATGGCACACCTAATATCTGGCTTGGCTCGTATCTCTGACTGGGGTAAAAATAATCTTGTTTTTAATGCATCAAAGGCTCAGTTCTTACACCTATCAACCCATCAAAATCTTCCACAGGTATACCCACTAATGTTTAATAATATTCAGCCTTATCCTACATCATCCTTGAACATGCTTAGGGTATCATTTACTCGGGACTTATCTTGGAAAGATCATATTACGTCTCTTGTAAAATTTGCTTCCAAGAGATTGGGTGTGCTAAGCCGACTCCGTTTTCTTTACCCCTGCAAAATTGTTGACTCTATAAAAAGGGGTTTTATCCTCCCCTGTGTGGAGTACAACTCTCATATGTGGGGAGGCTCCCGACATACAGCTCTTCTCAATAGGGTGGAGTCAAAGGCTTTTCGTCTCATTAACTCTCCTCCTCTTACTGACTCCCTTCAACCTCTGTCTCTTCGTTGCACTGTTGCATCTTTATCTCTTTTCTATCGCTACCTTAATGGTCACTGCTCCTCTGAACTGTCTGCTTGCATTCCTCCACCTCTACGACGGGCGCGTAGCACCCGTCTGGCAGCAAACTCTCATCCTTTTTCTGTCCAACTCTCTAATGCAAGAGTTAACCGTTACTCCCAGTCTTTCATTTATGCAACAGGTCAGCTCTGGAACTGTCTCCCTCTATCTGTATTTCCTGCTGCCTATGATCTCCAGTTTTTCAAACGCAGTGTGTCCAGGCATCTCAAAATGATTGGATCTTGAATTTGGCTCTCGATTGTATTTTGTTTTTCTCTTGGAGGGAACTGTTACTGCGGGCTCATGGCCTTTGGTTCCTTCTTCCTCACATAAAAAAATATATATTTATATATATATATGTATGCCAGACGCCTCAATCCCGTTTGGGGTGGCCACAAACAAATCGCCTCCAAGTCGCCTTGTCCCCCGCCATTTCACTCCCCTGCTCCCAACTCACACACCCCTCTCCCATATACCTCTCCACCCCATCCCTCCATCTCATCCTCGGCCTCCCCCTCCCTCTTCCCCCCTCCACCTCACTCACATACACTCTCTTTGTCAGTCTTTCACCCTCCATCCTCTCCACATGGCCAAACCACCTCAGTGTGTTCCTCATAACGCTTCCTATCACATCCACATCAACACCACAACGCTCCTTTATATCCTCATTCGTCAGCCTGTCTCTCCATGTGATTCCACATGCTCCTCTTAAAAAACTCATTTCCACTGCTGTCATTCTTGGCTTGTGTCCTTCCAACAACGTCCAAGCTTCACTTCCGTACGTTAGAGTTGGTATCACAATACTGTCATGTAGTAACTTTTTCACTTCCATGCTCACTTCCCTGTTTCTTATCACTGCTTTCAAAGAATCAGCAACCTTTCTTCCCTGCTGTACCCTTTCAAGCACTTCACCCTCCGAACCTCCATCCTTACTCATCACACTACCCAAGTACTTAAACGTACTCACATTTTCCAATTCCTCACCATCCAACCTCGCTGTACATTCACTGACTTCACCTCTCTCAAAGACCATCACTTTACTCTTCCCTACATTCACCTTTAGATTCCGTTTCTTACACACTCTCTCAAACTCATCCACCAAGCCTTGCAGCTCCCCTTCGTCTTCACTCAACAACACAGTATCATCTGCAAACAACAGTACAGGGAGTTTCCAAACACTATCCTCTCTCACCAGGGCCACTCCAACATCCACTACCCTACCTTGTACTTCTTTTATTACCCCATCCATGTACAGATTGAACAACCATGGAGACATGACACATCCCTGTTTCAAACCAACTTTCAAAGAGAAAAATTCACTTAGTTCACCATCCACACGCACTGCAGCCTTTGCACCATCGTACATACTCTTCACAGCATTGAACAACTCTACTCCATATATTCTTAACACTTTCCACAATCCTTGTCTATCCACCCTGTCATATGCTTTCTCCAAATCCATGAAAGCCGCATACAACTTCTTTCCCTTCTCTAGAAACTTTTCCACTAAAGATCTAAGAATGAATATCTGATCTACACAACCTCTTCCCTTCCTAAAGCCTCCCTGTTCTTCTCCAACTAATTTCTCTGTTCTTTCTCCAACTCTGTCAATAAGTATCCTACCATACACTTTTCCTATTATACTAAGAAGACAAATGCCCCTATGATTACCACACACTTCTTTTTCCTCTTTTCCTTTGTACAAGGGAATAATTATACGTGACTTCCAATCCTCCGGGACTCTACTTTCCTCCCAGGCCAATCTGCACATCTTCCACATCCATTCTACTACTATCTCTCCCCCATGCTTCAGCATTTCATCACACACTTCATCAATTCCTGGGGCTTTCCTCGATTTAACTTTCTTCACTGCTTCCACAACTTCTATCCTACTGATTTCTTCCTGTCTTCTCACCTCCCTCCTTCTCCCAGCCATTCCCCAGCCACTTATACTCGCATTACTTCCATCCTCTACTTTCAACAATTCCTTAAAGTGTTCTCTCCATCTGCTCACTTTTTCTCCCTTCTCCACTAGTAATCTACCATTTTTATCTTTCACTCCCCTGCTAACTTCACTTCCACCCTGTCGTACTCTTTTCACCTCTCTCCAGAACATTTTCTTACAGTCCCTCCACTTTACACTCAAATTCCTTCCAAATTCCTCATCCACTCTCTTCTTACTCTCTCTTACTAATCTTTTCACCTCTCTCTTTCTTTCTACATATAACTCCCTCTTCCTCCTCTCAACTTCTTCCACGCCCCTATTTCTCATCCACTCATTGTATGCTTTCTTCTTTTGTGCCACAGCCTGTTTCACCTCTTCAGTCCACCACGCTGTTCCTTGCACCCCCCTCCGTCTTCTCTTCCTTCCACACACCACACCACATGCTGCACACATTTCTTCTGTAAATATCCTACACACACCTTCCACGTCTCCCATCTGCTCCAATTCATATTTGCCCAATCGTTCCTCCACTTCTCTCTTATACTCTGCCTTTTTCTCATCCTCTTGTAACCTTTCCACTCTCCTTGCAACTACTCCTTCCTCTCGTCTTTCCCTTCTTCTATTCCTCCATCTTACTTGAACTCTAATTCTGGCCACCACCAAGTAGTGGTCAGAAAGTCCACTCCCCCAACCTCTATACACTCTTGCATCCATTACACATCTTCGCATCCTTTCATCCACACACACATAATCAATCATTGCCTTCCTTTCATTCAGTTCACCACCCACCCTTCTCATCACTCGCCATGTAAACCTGTGGATCATTTTATGCCTGAAGTGGGTATTGGCTATCACCAACCCCCTCCCAGCACAAATGTCCACTAGCGCACTCCCATTCTCATCTATTTCAGCAGGCACACCCCACTCACCAACTATTCCATCCACCTTCACATTCCCAACTTTACCATTCATATCACCAATCAAAAACACTCTCTCATTCCTTCCAAACTTTTCCATGCACATTTCTACATTTGTCTAGAACTCTTCTCTCATTCTTCTAGCAAGATCTTGCGTTGGTGAATACACACACACAATAGCCCACATTTGTATTCCAACTTCCAACTTTACCCACACAATCCTTGACCCAACTGATCCATACTGTCTTATGCTCCTCTTCCATCTTTTACTCACAACTATACATACTCCTTCCTTCGCCCTCTCATACTCACCTACTCCTGCACATATACCCCATCCATACTCCCATTCTTTCACACTTTCTCCTCACCATTTTGTTTCAGTTATTCCACATACATCCACTTTCGCACCCTCAAGCACCTGGACAATCTCTCTCTCTTTCACCTCATCTCATATATATATGCATATATATATATATATATATATATATATATATATATATATATATATATATATATATATATATATATATATATATATATGTGTGTGTGTATATATTGATTGATTGATTGATTGATTTGTGTGTGTGTGTGTGTGTGTGTGTGTGTGTGTGTGTGTGTGTGTGTGTGTGTCATAAATTCGATGTTAGACATGTAAGGAAGGAAATGACACCCACCAACATATTCCTTTGATATAATATCAAATATTTGAAAACTTCACGTGGCCATGATCAGAGTACAGTATATACAGAGGATGCTACCAAGGAGTAAACATCAATTATGCAGGTACAACACCAATTTTGCGGCACTTTTGGTTCCAGAACCTTGCCGAAGGAACTGTTCTGCCAGACTAACCAACTGCACAAATAATCAATAACAGAGTCCAACAGAGGTCACGTTTAATAATTCAACAATACACCTCTGACCCATTATACTTCAGTTTCTTCACATTAATTTTCTAATTTAAGTTCTGTATGGAACAACTTAACCTGGTTCGTTATCATGCTACCTGACAAGTCCACTTCATCTGACGCCGTCAAAACTATTCCGTCATCACTCAGTCATGCTCAGTACTCTTACTATTGTTCATAGTTTTTCTGGTTTTCGTTTGCTTCTTGGGATCACTGTCTGCATAGAATGTCAGTATTTTTTCCCTCTGTGCTTTTCTTATATCATAAACAGCTGACAAACTAAAATCACATGTGTCACACCAGCAAGGGAACTTCACTTTTTTTTTTTTTTTTTTACTGTTCTACATTATCCTCTTTATTGTTTTTGTTTTCAGCAAAATACAAGTCTTATTGCAGTATATCCTCCCAAATAACTGTTAATACACCATTGTGACCAGGCTGATTGGTGAGAATATATGTGAAGATTCGGACGGCCAGTGCGGTAGGTCACTGGGTGTAGATATAAGTAAGCCTTGATGCCGCAATACTATCGATGCCCCTACGCGGCCGCCATCTTGGAACGGTCAAGGCAGACGATATTGTGTTCCTGACAATGGGCAAAGTTGACCACTATTTACCTACAAATGCTGCAAGACTGCTGCTTTTGGGTGTACAAAGCGTCGGAATATATCTATGGTGGCACCAATAGCACGAGCGGCTCAACTGTCTGGTTATGCAAGTATCCCTCAGCTGCTTCCCTATCCCCCGAGAGGAGGATGGTGGGTTGCAGGAGAAGGGAAACTTAAGCCTGCAGTCCACCGAGTTCACGTTTCAGATGAACCAGGAACCACAAAAACGCCACCATTATGACAACCACCACATAACGACCACTATCACCACAACACCCACCACCATAACAACCACCATCACCACAACAACCATCACAACTACAACCATCACAACTACAACAATAACAACCACCATCACACCAACCACCACCACCACCACCACAATAAGTCACTACGACCACAACAACAACCACCACCAGCCCACCACCACAACAACCACCACCACAACAACCACCACCACAACAACAAAACTATAACAACAGCAACAACCACCATCACCACCACCACAACCACAACAACCATCACCACCACCACCACAACCACAACCATCACCACCACCACAACCACAACAAACATCACCACCACCACAACCGCAACTACCACAACCACCACCACAACAACAACCATCGCCACCAGCACCACCACCACAACAACCACCACCATTGTTGATAGACGTAGCCGAGGTGTTAATTAGACAGAGATTGTGGTGTATTGTGGATGTGTTGTTTATCGCAGCAGTCGCCAGTGTTGATAGTGCTGCCCTTGTAGATAATCGTAGTTCAGGATGTGGAGGTTAACGTGGGCAGACGTTGATAAAATCGTGAGGCGCTGGATGGCTCGTTGTGCGGTAGGTGCTGCTCTGTCTCACTCGCCTCTCTGTCTCACTCGCCTCCCTGTCTCACTGGTCTCTCTGTCCCATTGGCCTCTGTCTCACTGGCCTCTCTGCCTCACTGGTCTCTCTGTCCCTTTGGCCTCTGTCTCACTGGCCTCTCTGTCTCACTGGCCTCTCTGTCACATCGGCCTCTCTGTCTCACTGGCCTCTCTGTCTCACTGGCCTCTCTGTCTCACTGGCCTCTCTGTCTCACTGGCCTCTCTGTCTCAATGGCCTCTCTGTCTCACTGGCCTCTCTGTCTCACTGGCCTCTCTGTCTCAATGGCCTCTCTGTCTCAATGGCCTCTCTGTCTCAATGGCCTCTCTGTCTATCATGTAACGCTGAAGTGAGTTAGAGACACTCTTGGGTTACGGTGTTTATCGTGCGCAGTTATATGGAGATGTGATGGACAGCGTGACGGCAAACCTCCACCACCACAACAACAACAACCACCATCCCCACAACAACCACCACAACCACAACGACCACCACCACAACAACAACAACAACCACCAACCGCCACTACAACAACAACAACCACCACCACCACAACAACAACAACCACCAACCGCCACTACAACAACAACAACCACCACAACAACAACAACCACCACAACAACAACAACCACCATCCCCACAACAACAACCACAACCACAACGACCACCACCACCACAACAACAACAACCACCAACCGCCACTACAACAACAACAACCGCCAACCGCCACTACAACAACAACAACCACCACCACCACCACAACAACAACAACCACCACCACCACCACAACAACAACCACTACCACCACAACAACAACAACCACCACCACCACCACAACAACAACAACCACCACTACCAGCACAACAATCACCACCACAACAACCATCACCACCACAACAGCAACCATCACCACACCAACCACACAACAACCACCATCACCACAACAACAATAACAACAACACCCACCCACCACGACAACCACCACCACAACAACAACCACCACCACAACAACAACAGCCACCACAACAACAACAGCCACCACAACCACCACCACAACAACAACAACCATCACTGCAACAACAACCACCACCACCACAACAACAATAACAACAACAACACCCACCCTCCACGACAATCACCACCACAACAACAACCACCACAACCACCACCACCACAACAACCACCACCACCACCACAACCACCACCACCACCACAACCACCACCACCACCACAACAACAACATTCATTTTCATGGTCTGAATTAACTCTAAAACAAGCACCACTATTACATGCATGACCGCTTCAAGACAGCTGCCGCGCAGACATATCACCGCTGTACTGAAGCATGGGTGATGCGTTCGTTCGTTCATTCGTTTAAAGATTTCCTGCACCTATACAGCAGGCCGAGCCATACATTAGCCCGGTCAGTGGGGTGTGGGCTGACTTAAAAAATAGTAAGGGGGAAGACAGGGCCTGGGGATTGCCCAGCACACACGCCCAATCTCCTGGCTGGCTTTGTGATGTGTGTGGGGCGTTGCAGCATCTAGGCTTATTTATATCTGTCACTGAGTAGCTACCATACGTATCGGATAGTATGGTAACGGCGTGTACTTGTGGTGATTCGCTTCCACACGCAAACACCCCCGTAACGTAACAATGCCTTATCCACCCCACACTCACTTACTGTCTCCGTTGATACCAATGTTGAACATAACATGTAGTCATATAGTAATTAGGGTAAACTTAACTAAAAGAATGAGAAATTTACTTAGAAGTCGAATTGGCAAGAACAGAATTTCACGGTTAGGAATGGTTAATTCTGAGAATTTCGTATTCACAGACAAAATACATCGATAACAATGCTGCCTCACAAACAGACAAAATGGTCGTTTGGTTCATCGTCGAGACGGGTTTTCAGCCTACGCAGGAGGGGGTCCAGGTAGTACTTACATGGCTGACAAAAATGTGATAAAACCTACTGAGAGAGAGAGAGAGAGAGAGAGAGAGAGAGAAAGCACGACGCTTATAGAAGTGCGTATCAGGTATCAGGGTATCAGGAGTACTGTCTCTTTACCGTCAGCTAGCCGCAGCTGATACATGTAATTCTCGCTGCACTGTCTCCAAATAATTAAAATTACCTGAATCGAGTATGTTCTTAATATTTCTACTAATGTGTTGGTGTTTGTGATAATACAATTATATGTATGCTTAGGATTTTTTTACGATGTGGTAATTAGTGATGTTACAGCATTTTGGAAACGCATGTTTATGACTGTGGTCGTATATGTGGTTACTCAGTAGCTAATCATATTTTATTGGTCATGGCGTAGATATACACTCTCTGAATGTTTTCAAGTTACTGTTTGTTCTTTTGACGTTGTTGGTAATGTGATGGCCTAAAGCTGTTCACGGTGTTTTATGACTGCCTGACGGTTTTTTTTTTTTTTTTTTTTTTGTTTTTTTTTTTTTTTACGGCCGCCTGAAAGTGTTTGTGCTGTGTGATGAATGCCTGAAGTTGTTTGCACAGTGTGATCTTGCGACAGTGTTGATAAAGCGACTTCCTGGTGATGTTTTGAGTATTTAATCTTTTGACATTATGACTACCTGAATGTTTTTCTACTGTGAGATCATACGACGGCAATGAGGAGTGCTTCATGGTGTTTTAATTCCCTAATCTTATGGTGGTGGCGATATTACCAGATAAGGGCATTCACACGTGGACGGCCTGAGCACGCGCGATTCAAAACTCAAATACTCAGGAATTTCATTGGCTAGCTTGTCATTTTCCTTAAAGAGAGTCAAGCACTCTTTTTCAGTGTAAGTCTCTTTTCGTCATCTTTCACAAATATTTTGACCATTCAACTCTCATCTTTGTTTAACAATGCAAAGATGAAGAAGAGAGGAGGAGGAGGAGGAAGACAGAAGAAAAGAAAGAAAACGAAGAAAAGGAGGAAAAAGAAAGGAAATGGAAGAAGAAGACTAACGGTATCCAAAACACCCACATGCAGGCGGTTTTCAAAAGAGCCGAAAAAAATATGAAAGGGGAAGTACCAAATTAAAACGGAGTGTACCAAACTTGAATGCACCAAAAACGAGATGGGCGTGGTCGGGCTGTGGCTGTATACGGTTAGAGGACAGGTGTGGGCGTGGGACAGGTTGAAGACAAGTGCTGGGTGTACCACAGATCTGGGATTAGTGACAGATGAGCTTCAGGTGTGGGAGTTGTATCGTGAAGGTGTATTGTATGAGATATGAATGAAATATTTGTTGGATGGAGGACCTTCACGGGGTGTGAGAAAGATATGACAGGTGTGGGAATGTAAGTATCGGTGTGGGTCTGGGATAGATGGGAAGTGGAAGTCAGATTTAGGGTGTGAGGCAGGTGTGAGGTGTGGGACAGGTATGGGTCAGATGTGTGGTGTGCAATAGGCGTGAGGCAAACGAGGATTGTGGGAGAGGTGTATGGGACACTTGTGAGTGTGGGACATGTGTCGTTATGGGATAGGTGAGCTCTGAGTTGCATGTGTGGGCGTGGAACACGTGTGGGGTATGGGGCATTTATGAGATATGGAGCATTTGTGGGGTGTACGACAGGTGTGAGGTTTGGAATCGGTGTTGGATAAGTACGACGCGATGTAACTTACCGTCAAGCACGTAAAGGCGGGAACTGGAGTTCTGTGTGATGCCTCTGAGGGAGAACAGCGTCTGGCACACCTTCGAATCCTGAGACCAATTGAATCCCACACACGTTATATCTGCAGGGGAAATGATTAATTTAGATTTTGAAGGATCTGGTAATGTTAAATAAAGGTAGGATGGTTTTTGTTTGGTATGGATAGAGTAGGTTGGGTAGGTAGGGTAAGGGAGGTAAATTACGTTGGGTTAGGCAAGGTTAAGCTGGTTTGCTTTGGTGTGACTGAGGTAGGGTAGGGTACGGAAGGATAGGTTAAATTAGCATAGGAGAGGACAGCAGGATTTATTTAGTGTGGTTGGGATAAATTATAATGTCAGGTAGGATATGTTGGATGAATTATGCAACATTAAGGTATGTTAAGTTTGTTCTTATTACGTTATTGGAGGTCAGATTTGGGTAGAGTAGGATAAAATATGACGTATTATATTATGTCAAGTGAGGATAGCTTTTGAGCATTATAAACTGTGTAAATATTGGGTATAGCTGTATTACTAAACACTTTTAAGCATACATCTCCAGCAGATATCAGACCCTTATCTACACAGGGCTTGGGAAAAGTCTAAGCACTGCGACACTTGAGGGTCTAGCGTGTTTCTATATTGTGATATAATGAAAGAATATTTGTGAAGAGAGAGAAATGGTGAAATGGAGGGAACAATTAAAGAAGTTAAAGATTGAGAATAAAAGTAGTTAAACCATAATCGTTGGGAAAGAGCTGGATG
Source organism: Coenobita brevimanus (assembly GCF_032717465.1). Taxonomy (NCBI): domain Eukaryota; kingdom Metazoa; phylum Arthropoda; class Malacostraca; order Decapoda; family Coenobitidae; genus Coenobita; species Coenobita brevimanus. The sequence continues at coordinate 3,112,977 of NC_137066.1, forward strand.
AAGGGGAGAGGTGAGAAAGGAGGAGGAAATCAGTAAGATGGAAGTGTGTACCGTAAGCAGAAAGTTAAGCTGGGGAAGGCACATGAAATTAATGGAGTGTGCAGTGAAATTTTAAAATATAGGGGGGGGGGGGAGGTACTGACTGGTTACGTATGAAAGATGTGCAGATGCCCTGGGAGAAAGGTAGAGTTCTAGAGGAACGAAAACATAAAAGAAAAAAAGGGGAGGGGGAAGCGTGTGGAAATCATAGGAGTATCTGTAAAACGTAACAGCAAAAAGATATCTGGCAAGATTCTTGTTGCCCGAGTTAGGGAAATAACTGGGCAATTAGTTGGTGTGGAAGAATGGGCCTTTAGAATGAGAGAGAGAGTCGATGTGTATATCAGATAATCATTCAAAGAGATCTCGTGGAAATTGTTTAGCGAAGGAAAAGAATTTGTATGATACCTTCAGGGATCTGAAGAAATCATATGACAGAGCCGATAGATGCGTACCGGAAATATGGAGTATGAACAATATATTTGAAGTAGATGGGATTATGTTGACTGTTGCCAGGGGTATGTATGAAGACGCAAAGGCTGCAGTGTGTGTGGACGTGAACTTTGTCTATCTATCTATCTATTGCCAGGCGCCATAATCCCGTACTGGGTGGCCATTTGACTCTGAGTTATTTGTTTTACAGGGAGGGGCACTAACCCTCCACCAACCCACTTGACACGTAGAGAGCACGTATGGTTCAGTTATATGGTTACCACCCAGCGTTGTAAATGGTTTCTTGGCTTACAGGAAACCATTTGGCTTGTCACTCAATGTGAAGCCACCTGTAACAGAAAGAAAAGCAATAAGTAGTGACAGGAAAGATGGGAGAAATAGGAAGAAAGGAGTGAACTTTGTGATTTCTTTTATTTGAATGTTGAACTGAAATAAGGTTGTGTCATGTTCCTGATGTTGTTTCATATATATATATATATATATATATATATATATATATATATATATATATATATATATATATATATATATATATATATATATATATATATATATATTTCATTTATTTATATATATAAGTTATATAGATTATATATATATACCATATATATTCACTTAATTACTTAATTATGTACTTATTTATTTAATTATATATAGATACATAGGTAAGTAAGTACATTGTATGACTAAGGAAAGTAAAATACTGAGGACCAGCTGGCTTTCATTTGTATTTCAGCGCATCATCAAGTTCACCCTGAAGGTGATTTTTTGTTTAATGTGTCCGACTCTGGGCATAGGCTTCACAACCTGCTCCCAAAACACACACACACCCACACACACACACACACACACACACACACACACACACACACACACACACACACACACACACACACACACATGCAAGGCACATGAATAATTAAAAGCTTTATGCATTCACACACACACACACACACACACACACACACACACACACACACACACAAGGCACGTGAATAATTAAAAGCTTTGTGTATTCACACACACACACACACACACACACACACACACACACACACACAGGATAAGTTACTATAATTACTAATACAGAGGATTAGTTACTGTAATTACTAATGCATGGGAGGGAAATAAAATATACAGTAGACCATCCCCATTACAGGCTAACTGGGGGGCAGCCTGGTCCGATAAACCCGATAATCCATTATATCCGATGTTCCTCCCTCTGAGGTGGAAATTCAAGCACATGTTTGAAAATAAATTGGTACAATAGCATATTCTAGCACTAAAAATGAAAATTATACCCATTTTACACTAATTTGGCTCATATTACCCCTTTGCAGTTTGTTTTCCATCCTTGCCATTGCACTTCTTCATGACTAGTACAGTATTTCTATAGTCTTTTATTGCAACTCAGCAGTCACGATCGGGAGTAGGCAATTTAGGCCAGGCTCAAGCAAAAAGGATAGGAAACACATACATGCATCCCACTGTGCCCCATTTAACAAACGTTATTCGTTATAACCGACGGAAGTTCACTGGCTCTGTAGTGTTTGTTAAATTATCGTTAAACCTTTCAGTACAAACGTTTTGTCATTTTTCCTTTGTGCATACTAGATGTCTTTAAGAAAAGCTTCATGGAGGTGAAAGGATTATTAAAGAGTGTAATTAACTTCTTCATTTCGATTCATCTGTTTTAGAATAAAATGGTCAAAGGAATGCAAGATAATCACTGGCAGAAGTTTTCTCATTGCTTGGGTTTAGTTAGCATGGATGAAAAAGCCAAAAGCTTTACCTTTGATGCAGAGGAAGGTACAGACTATGATGGAGAGGACGTAGTGTGTGGTGATGATCTCTGTGCCGCTCACGCCCTCCTCACCCACACGGTATTTCACATTTACGGCCACCACCACACCCACCAGTAGGACACACACCACCCCCCTGACCCGCCACCGCCACCGCACCCACATTGCTGCAGGGGATATACTGTAAACAGACACTTTACACCACACCACCCTACCTTTTTTTCTGTATCTTGTACATTGATATAATCGTGTTTATTATTTAGGTAAGAAAACTTGGATGACTGGAACTGTACCAGCAGTGTGGAAGAAGACTGTGATTACACCCTTGTACAAAACTAATGGTGGTCGATGTGAGAGCAAAAATTATCGTGGTACACGTCCGTTGCGTGTAGTAGGAATGGGAAATGAATTATCATAGAAAAGCTAAGGCGTAAATCAGAAGGCTTGCTGAGTAACAAACAGATTTCAAGAGTGGAAGGAGATTTGTGGATCAGATAGAAGCAATATAACATAGTTGAGAAACCCTGTAAAAACAACTACAAGGTCTTCACTGTGTTTATGGGTGCATGGGAAAAATAAATAAATAAATAAATAAAGAAAAGACATAAACAAGATAACAGAGAACCACATTCAAGATCCGTTCATTTCGAGATGTCCGGACACACTGCGTTTGAAAGACTGGAGGTCATAGACAGTAGAAAATACGTACATAGAAAATTCCAGATTTGACCTGTCGATTACATGAAGGACTGGGAGTAACAGTTAACTCTTGCATTAGAGAGCTGGACAGAAAAAGGATGAGAATTTGTTGCTAGACGGGTGCTATGAACCTGCCGTAGTGGTGTAGGGATGCAAGCAGACAGGTCAGAGAAGCAGAGACCATTGAAGAAGAGATAGAAAAGAGATAAAGATGCAACACTGTGGCAAAGAGACAGAGGTTGAAGGAATCCAGTAAGAGGAGAAGAGTTAATTAGATGAAGCCGCTTGTTGAGAAGACTTGTATGTGGGGAACTTTGCCACACGTGAGAGTTGTACTCTACACAGGGGCGAATAAAATCCGTGTTTAATCAACAAGTGTGCAAGGGTAAAGAAGGTACAGAGTCGGCTTAACACACCTAATCTCATGGAAGCAGATTTCACAAGAGAGGTAATATGATCTATCCAAGATAAATCCAGAGATAATGAAACACCACGTATGTTTAAAGATCATGCAAGATTGAGATAGATGTTAAAAATTAAAGGATACTCCTGCAGAAGATTTTGTCCGGTTGAAAGATATAAGAACTGAGTTTCTAATGCATCAAAAACAAGATTACTTTTACTCCACTCAGAGATATGAGCCAAGTCAGATATTAGGTGTGCAATAGCCTCATCCCTTGTTTGCTGATGTAACTGCTGAGATGGACACTGCAGGATGCGAAAGGAAAGGTGGAGTCATCAGCATATGAGTGGATAGGGTTAGATTTACAGCTTAGAAGGTCATTGATGAATAGAAGGAAGTGAGTTGATGATAGAACAGAGATCTGAGGAACACACTACTGATAGCTTTAGGAGAAGAATGGTGGCTGTCTACAACAGCAGCTATAGAATGCCCAGAGAGGAGGCTAGAAATGAAGGCACAAACAGATGGATAGAAACTGTAAGAGGACAGTTTGGAAATTAAAGATTTATGCCAGAATCGATGGAAAACCTTTGTGATGTCAAGTGCAATAGCAAAGCTTTCGCTGGAGTCCTGATGACCAGGAGTCTGCAAGGTAGGTGAGAAGATCGCCAGTGGAGCGTCCCTGGCGGAACCCATACTGACGATCAGAAAGAAAGTTGTGATAGGAAAGTTGCTTTTTTTCTTTTCTTTTTGTTTTTGAATAGACTGAAAACTTTTCAAACACAGGACGTTACTTCGAGGACTGGGAATGGTCACCCTTCTTTGAGACATGAAAATGAGAGCAAACTTGCAGCAAGAAGGAAAGGTACAAGTTGACAGACAAAGGCAAAAGTGTTTATTTAAGCAAGGTGTAAGCACAGAAGCACAGTTTTTGAGGACAACAGGAGGGACCCCATCAGGCCCATATGCCTTGTAAGTATTGAGGCCAGTGATGGCAGAAAATACATCAACTGAAGAAATTTCAGTGTCAGCCATGAGGAAGTCAGAGGGGGAAAGTTATGGAGGAACAGCACTGAAATGAAGTATGATAGAATTGAAGAAGGTCTGAACGAAGTGTTCTGTTTCATCAGTAGAAGAAATAGCTACGGGGCCATCAGAGTGGAAAAGAGAAGAGAAGGATGATGAGATAAAGTTTAGTACGAATGATTTTTTTTTTTTTTGGGGGGGAGGGGCAGAATGAAGAACAGACTTAGCACGATTAGAAGCAGAAGCATGAATATGATGTGATTCAATGGTGGGTTGGCTCCGGTACCTTTTGTAGGCCTTCTCCTTGTTGTGAACAGTATTGGGACAAGTGTGTTTAAACCATTTTTTTTTTTTTTTTTGCGTTAGTCGCAGGATATGAGAATGGGATGTATGTTTTCATGCCCAAGAGAATAACCTCTGTAATGCACAAGGCACACTCAGATTGCTCCCGGCCGTGGAAACAATAATCATTCCAGGAAATATCAAAAAAGTACTGCCTGAAGGCATCCCAAGCAGCAGCTCCAAAGTTCCACAACCGACATTTCTTTGGAGGGTCCACAGGCCTTACTGGAGCAATAGGGCAGGTTACGGTAATAAGGTTGTGAATGGAGGAGCCCAACGGAGAGAAAAGATTAACAGCATAAGCTGAAGGATTATAAGTTGTAAGGAAGTGGTAAGGTAGGTAGAAACTCTCTCCAAGAGGTCAAGGTTACGGGTAAGGTGCTTACAAGCTGCTCTAGGTCATTAAGGATAGAAAAGTTGTAGGCTTGTTCACCAGGTGGATCAGTAAAACGAGAGGAGAGCCAAAGTTGGTGGTGAATATTGAAATCAGCTGGAATGGAGATTTCAGAAATTGGAGAAATTGATAGGATGTGTTCCATAATAGAAGTAAGATAGTCGAAGAATTTGTCTTAGTAGAATTAGGAGATAAGTACACAGTACAGATATGTTTGGTCAGAGAATGACAGGATAGATTAAGACAGAGCATATAGAATTCAAGTTCAGAAACACGAGAACAAGATATGTTGCTGCGTACATATACACAAGAGCCACCTCTGGCTTTCAAGTGAGTATAGAGAACGTAGGAGGATAGAGAGAAGGGTTTGCCATCATTCGCCTGAGACAGCTGAGCGTAAGGAAGAGAAAGTGAGCTTTAGATGAAGATAGGTGGTGTTCAACATAGAGAAAAGTAGAAGAAAGGCCACGGATATTGCAGAAATAATTAGACAGTGAGTCAGACAATGGTTCCATGCATCTCACTTGGTTGTCACCTGTAGAGAGGCGGATGGTGGGGGCTTTTATGCCCCCACCCTCCTCTTCTGGACTGTGAGGCTGGTGCTGAGATGCCATTTTCTTATTTCGGAACAGGAAGTGTACTGTGTAACGGGTATGTAGTTTGGTTTTGACAGGGGATATGTAGGAGAGTATGCCGGCCTACTTTGTGTTACTGAAACATTGTAAAAATTCTACAAAGCGGGGTGGTCAGACGCTAGTCTCGAGGGCTGATAAAGTGGAAGCTACATCTCTCCCTGTCACCAGCTTTCCATCCACCTTGGGAATACTGCCCTGATCGACTGGTGTTACGGTCTACCCACTATTTATTCTCTATTAATGATAAGTCATTTTCATTTGTAAGGTGTGGTAAGGCAAATTTGACTTCTTTTACACCAACCAGTCAGGAATTGAAATGAAATCACATACTTGTTTCTCTCTTTTAATCTGTAATATCTTTCATTTAAATTATCTGTAACGTCCTGCTTAACTAAGTACGCTGATAGGGAAGATTTTAATTCAGTTATTTGTTTACGAACCTCTGGATGTTATTATGCTTACCAAGGCCCTGAAGATAGTATGCTGTGGCCCATGCTTGGCATTTCCATGGACCTTCGACTACTTATTTTTTTTTTTTCATTTATTGATATCCTTTTTGATTAGACTAAGTCTTCTAGGGATTTTCCTTACCGGAAAACTGACCAAATACAGTGTAAAGACTGATTGTCAATTCGTGACAGTTGTCTCCATTCATGCCTGTTGATAAGCCATTTATGACAGCCTGCTAACTTACATTGCTTTCCCGTTTTCTGCAGTCGTGCATGGATACAACAGAAACGGAGATATATGCATTTAAATTATTCGTTAGTATTCTAACAAAAATTATTCCATCAAGATAAATTTTGTTTAATTGGTAATTGAAGCATTGTTGTTTTTAGTCTTGCACTGCTAAAAAAAAAAAAAATAAGTATTGCTTCTTACCATACTAGATTTGAACTCAACTTATTATTCCTAACTGTTCCTAAGTGATAGCTCTGAAATTTCAATCAGTTTTCTTTGACGACTTCCTGTTGTAATTAATCTAACATACTGCAATCCTGTGTGTGTGTGTGGGGGGGGGAAGGATTGGATGAAACTTGGCAGGATCGTTGCAAAAAGGTCATAGATGAGTGTCTCAATTTTATGCTGACTGGTATTTTCCAAAGGGGTGTTTTGACTCCTAAGCTTCCCATTGGCCTCATGAGAAGTGCTGAACAGCCCTAGAACATGCTGCTGTATGATGCATAAATCATTGGTCTCGAGCAAAGTGAAGCGTGAACCAGAAACGGCTCACATTTAGGCAAGTGTTGATGAAACCAGGCAGGATGGTTGGAACTTGGTTCCATTGACCTTATTATAATTTACTGTAAATTGAGATTTTCTGAAGGTGAGTTTTGACCCGTACTGATTGCCCCGATTAATGTTATTTTATAGGCATTTCTGTGGAGTTCCTGCTTCGCCATAAGAACAGCTCTTATTTGGGCCAGTGCATCAACACATCAATCATTGGTTGTGAGCAAAGAGAAGCACGGTTCAGAAACAGGTCCCATTTAAGCATGTGCTGTGCGTGGAATCTCCTGTTCGTTGGTTTCGAGCGGCAGGTGGTGCAGTTGAAAATGGCCCTTATGTAAACAGACTGCCCCTGTCCAACGGGTAGTGGAATCTAATTATCATCATCCTGTGTGTGTGTGTGTGTGTGTGTGTGTGTGTGTGTGTGTGTGTGTGTGTGTGTGTGTGTGGCCTAAACTGGAAATAGGATTGTGATGAAACTTACTGTAAGCAAGATGATTGCAGTTGGGTCCCAGATGGGCCAGTTTTAATTTTATGTTGACTGATGTTTTTTAACAGAGTGTTTTGAACCCCAATGATTGTCTCCATTGGTTTTACAAAATGCACACCTGGATTTTCATCCGTGTCCGAAGGGAGAGAGAGAGAGAGAGAGAGAGAGAGAGAGAGAGAGAGAGAGAGAGAGAGAGAGATGGTGCAAATAGACGATATTATTCAGCAGAAAATGGAGTTACGTGTAGGTGTGATGGTGATGGTGGTAGCTTGATGGTGGTGATTGTAGGTGTGATGATGATGGTGGTGGTGGTAGCTGTCGTGGTCGTTGGTATACCTGTGATTATGGTGGTAATTGTGGTGGTAGCTGTGATGATGATCGTGGTGGTGATGGTGTTAGCTGTGGTGGTAGTGGTCGTGATTGTGGTGGTGACAATTATTCAAAAAAGGCTCTCATTTGGCCCTATCGGGCAGCAGAGCAAAGATGGCTCTAATTTGTACAATTGTTGAGCAGCTTGATCGAGTCTAGGGGTTACAGTTACTTCGTACAACATTGAAATGTATAAGTAGCATGACATTTACTTATTGTTTTCTACTACAGCTTTACAAAATAGGTTTCATTCTGTAAAGAATTCACTAACCGAAACCTTCTGGATACTCTGCCATCACTTCATGGGGAACTGTACTGGACTCTTTACTTCCAGATGATTTTATTTTGCTCATCCATATGTTTTTATTGTTTATTTCTTATAACCCCACATTTCTTATTCAATTAATTAATATGTTCATTTTTTTTACCATCTCTGTGACTGTTTTAGCACGACATGTTAACACACACACACACACACACACACACACACACACACACACACACACGCAAGGCACATGAATAATTACAAGTTATATTCACACACACACACACACACACACACACACACATACACACACACACACACACGCAAGGCACATGAATAATTACAAGTTATATTCACACACACACACACACACACACACACACACACACACATGCAAAGCACATGAATAATTACAAGCATTATGCATTCACACACACACACACACACACACACACACACACACACACACACACACACAAAGACAGACAGGCATGGTATCACACACACACACACACACACACACACACACACACTATGACATAAAGTCATGTTAACACACACACACACACACACACACACACACACACACACACACGTTGACATAAAGGCATGTTAACACACACACACACACACACACACACACACACACACACGTTGACATAAAGGCATGTTAACACACACACACACACACACACACACACACACACACACACAAACACACACACACACACACACAAACGATCGTTAACGCACAAAAAACAGGCTAAGACACACAGGAAAACACATACATATTTATAGGAACACATTCTTATGCACATATGGACTGTTATGCACACACACACACACACACACACACACACACACAGTTGACATAAAGGCATGTTAACACACACACACACACACACACACACACACACACACACACAGTTATGACGGAAAACATCTTACACACACACACACACACACACACACACACACACACAGTTGACATAAAGGCATGTTAACACACACACACACACACACACACACACACACACACACACAGTTATGACGGAAAACATCTTACACACACACACACACACACACACACACACACACACACAAAGTTATGCCGGAAAAAATTTTACACACACAACACACACACACACACACACACACACACACACACACACAGATATGACGGAAAACATCTTACACACACACACACACACACACACACACACACACACACACACACACACACACACACACACACACACACACACAATATTACATAAAAAAATCACACACACACACACACACACACACACACACACACACACACACAAATTCTGCTTTAGGTCATTTTAACGAATCCAGGTTTCCTGAACTGTGTGTGTGTGTGTGTGTAATAGATATTAGTTCCACTTCTTCAGTCAGAGAAGTTTTTATTGAGGTGAAAAAAAAGTTTGAGGAGGTTGCAGGAAAGAAAAAAAAAAATAATGATAATAATACTGACATCCATGATACTGAATTACTTTATTGGAGGCTTTTTCTCCCTCTGCTTTACCAGACGTCGTTCCAAAACTTAACAAAATCATCAGATATTAATCATCATCATCATCATTACTCAGACATCTTTTCCCACTTATGAATGAATTGATGTTGGATTCACCTTGCAAGAAGCAACCTCATCGAAGAAAAAAAATGCTAAGAATTAAATAGAAAACTGTTGACTTTCAAACTGAAGCAGTGGCGTATGTAGGTCCATGGAAAGGGGAAGGCCAACAGAGGTGAATCCAGGATTTTTTTTAAGGGGGGGGTGGCGAGCGAAACGATCCTCTACAGCTGGGGGGTCTGTGGGGGCCCTGTAAGACCCCCCAGGAAATTTTTTGATAATCAAGCATTTTTAGGGGCATTTTGAGGTCTCAGGAGGGATATATTGCACTAATTTGATATTCACTGACAAAACAATATAAAGAAGCCTATGTATATATCTTGGCTAAAACAAAAATGAGCTGTTTGAAAAATATTTAATTATGGAATTCTAGAGTACCCAGTATGTATAAAAAAAAAATGGTGCTAGAGCATAATATACAATTGTTGATTCCTTCATTCCTGGAAGCTGCAATGTTCATTTTTATATGATACATTTAAAAAATTAAACTCTAACTCGCATTAATGGCTTAGAGAAAGAGAGAGAGAGAGTACTGTACTATGACAAAGAAAAGCCCCCTTCTCTTCTAAAATGCAGGCTCTTAGCTAGTTACAATCATCATTTCATAACAGTCGATAAGGGAAGTTTATAGTTTCTACAAGTGCTCGTGGGCCATTCGGGCCCCTCGCCCTTGCTCCTGCGGAGGGCTCTTGCATTTATGTGCTGTTCTAGTGTAATGTTGTCACTTGGATTTTTTGCAGCTAACCAATTGATCGTGTTATTTGCAGCTTCGGGAATGGAACCCAAGTTGTCCGAACGCAAGTCCGAAATACTTTAGTTGTACCTGTGGGCAAAAAATTTAATGGAGATCCTATGCCGGGCGCCTGGAGTCGCGTTTTTGGGTCAAAATGTGATCGCTCATTAAATATAGTAAAAGTTTTTCAATCGTGATGGGACCAAGTTTTTTCACATCAGTGAATTTTTTGCAATATCTGTGCCAATATTGGTGCGATTTGATTGTGCAGTTTCGGCTGCCCAAAATACACACACACACACACAGCTACTTCTATAGTATATTAGACAAGTGCTCGTGGGCCCTTCGGGCCCTCTCACACTTGCTCCCACAGAGGGCTCTCATGCTGTGCACTAGCTTTGCACTCGTTTCCTCCTGCTTCTCACTAGTTTCCTCGCGCTTCGCGTGCGTGTTGCGATCATTTCAGGTAATCCGAGTCACGATTATGTGCTGTTCTAGTCTAACGTTGTCACTATCGGCCTTCAAGGCGACATTGGAGGGCCAGTGATGGTCCTATTGTGCCGTTCTAGTCTAACGTTGTCACTTGGATTTTTTGCAGCTAACTAATTGATCGTGTTATTTGCAGCTTCAGGAATGGAACCCAATCTATCTGCATGCAAGTCCAAGATATTAACCACTAGGCCATGGCAACCAACCGGGCGCAGGGAGAGGTGTTTTTTGGTCAAAAATTTGATATCTCATTAAATATAGTAAAAGTTTTTCAATCGTCATTGGACCAAGTTTTTTCACATCAGCAACTTTTTTGTGATTTTTGTGCCAATTTTTTTGCGATTTGAATGTGTAGTTTCGGCTGCCCAAAACACACACACACACACACACACACACACACACACACACACACACATACACACACATATGGCTATTGCTATAGTATATTAGATACCAGCCAATTCATGGGGACCTATGCCATATGGGCAAATGTTTTGTTTACGTATTTAGATCTGCAGATACGTAGGCCTACTGGGACAAAAAAGGGGGGCCATGGCCGAGTGCCCCTCCCCCATATACGCCACTGAACTGAAGGATTTATTTTTGGCGTTCTCCTCGCCTTGTGTTTCTCTTCCTCATTTCCTCTCCTATTTCTTTCCGTTCTCTCCTCTACGTTTCTATTTTTCTACGTTTCTATTTTTCTACGTTCCATCATCCTCTCCCGTATCCTTACTTTTCTGTCTCATATTTTCACCTGCAGCAATAGCCAACAAGTCAGTGAGTGGCCAGCTGTCTTCTTCTTCTTCTTCTTCTTTTTCTGGCAGATTTGTTAAAAGGGGGCCTTTGGAGACATCAAAGTGGTACCATATAAGGTAATTTGACATTGAGAATCCCAATTTGCCATTAGCTGGTGACAACTTTAGTAAAAGTGCTTAAGTTATACCTATTGAGACATAAAAGTGGTCCCATATAAGGTCATCTGACATGGAGAGCCTGCCGCAGGGAAAAATCTAGGTAGTGGGTCACTCTGTTAAGGCACCTTCAGAATCCGGGTAGAGGGGCACTCTGTTAAGGCACCTTCAGAAGTGGGTAGTGGATCGCAAATTGTTTGAAACAAGAGCCTAGCCACAGACTCTAGAGCAATTCTACTCTTGTTACCTGCGCCAAGGAGGCTATGTTTTTGCCTGGGTTGGTTCGTTACCTACGCCTAGGAGGTTATGTTTTATCCCTCGTTGGTTTGTCTGTTCGCAGGATTACTCAAAAAGTTATGAGCGGATTTTGATTTTATTTTGTGGAAAGGTGGGTCATGGGCCAAGGAAGAAATTATTAAATTATAGTGCGGATTCAGATCCAAATCAGGAGTATCTCGCACAATATCTCCAAAAGTTCTCAATGAATTTCAATGAAATTTTGTGGGAAGATGGGCCACGGACCAAGGAAAAATTGATTAAATTTGGGGGCGGATCCGGATCCGGATCATATACCCACAGATCCAGATCCGAACCCTTTTTAATGGCAATGGCATTGGCGATGGTATGCGCTCTCTCTGTACTTTCTAGTTCATATCTGTTTTCACTGCTCTTCCGTATTCCCTCTCCAGTTTCTCCACCTTCCTACTTACCGATTTGTTTTCTTTCAGTCAGTGAGTTGGTACACAAACACACATGTAGATATGCAGTGCAGGTACACACACACACACACACACACACACACACACACACACACACACATGCAGAGTACACATAAATACTCAGTCATGCAAATATCCCCAAAAATACAAGCAAATGTATGCATAACATACATGCATATGTTATACACACACACACACACACACACACACACACACACACACACACACACACACACACACACACACACACACACACACATGAAGACGGACACGTAATATACACAAAGCAATCATGCAAATATCCCCAAACACACCTGCAAATGTATGCATAATATAATATACCTACATTATAAAGACACACGTATGCACGCACGCACACACGTGCATCATTTTTTTTTAAACTAGTGCACATAAAGATAACAATGGATAAATACAAAGCAACCCTTAGTTTCTTTCATATACTTTATTTTTTTGTTTAATGCTTCCAACTCGTGTACTCGTATTTATTGCATTGCTTGTCAGTGTGTTGCTCCATTTAGTCTGTCAGGATATCTACATCACCAAAACCAACCTCAGAACTGTACACTCTCTCCCTGCAGCCTCCGGGACAGTCAGCACTACTAATCCACCTATCTGATTGCTGTGAACGTTAGTGTATCGACGAGAAACATTTCTTGTGGCGGAGGGTAGTAGGGACGTGGAGCATGGCACATACTATAGTAGGACAAATCTAAACTTGCGTCGAGGGTAGGGCACGAAGCTCTGCACAGTGTTGCCACGTTTTCTCTCCTGGGGGAGATGTGCGTCATCCTGGGGAATTTTGTTTCTTTTATGAGTGACTTTCATTTATTTTTTTCTTTTTAACTATATCTAATTATTTAAAAATATTTATTATTGTTTTGCATGTGTCGCCAGATGACCTCGCTGGTGCGGCGCCATGATTTTTCAGACCAATAGCTGTCACATCTTCTCTTGCTAAGGTATCTGAAACTTTAATTAATAAGCATATTGTTAAACATCTTGAATCCAACAACTTAATTAGTGATAGACAATACGGTTTTCGCCACGAAAGATCCACCATTGACATAATCAATCTCTTAACTCATACCATCCATCAATCAATTGATCTTTTTGGAGAAACTCATGCAGTAGCTCTTGATATCTCTAAAGCTTTCGACAGAGTATGGCACCGTTCCCTGCTGTCCAAACTCCCTTGCTATGGACTAATGTCTTTTGTTCCTTTGATTTCTTCTTATCTTAGTGACAGGAAAATAAGAGTAAAAGTAGATGATGTATATTCAAATTTCCACTCAATTAACGCCGGCGTGCCGCAGGGATCAGTTCTGGCGCCAACCCTATTTCTGGTTCATATTAATGATCTCTTATCTGTCACTCACAATCCCATTCACTCATATGCAGATGACTCAACACTACATAGTTCATTCACACTCAAACATCCAATTACAAAGTCTAATATCTCTACCTCTCAACTCAGTACAGCCATCTCCATGAATCAAGATCTAGCTACAATCAGTGAATGGGGACAAAATAACCTTGTCTCTTTTAATGCTAGTAAAACTAAATATATATAGTTTACTAATAGACAGATATTACCAGATTCGTACATTACCTTCAGTGCTACTAATATTCCCATCTCCAAAAGTATTCAAATTCTTGGTGTCTCACTTAACAGTGCCCTCAGCTGGACCTCTCATGTCAGATCACTTGCTAAAACCGCCTCAAAGAAACTTAGATTATTGTACAGAGTCCGTAACTTCTTCGCCGATGAGCAGCTAGCTATAATTTATAAGAGTCATGTGCGCTCTCAGCTTGAATATTGCTCACCCTTGTGGAATGGTTGTGGAGAGGTTGCATTAAGACAACTAGACAAAATTCAGAATAAAGCTGTTAGAATCATTAACAACCCTGCCATTACATATAAACTACCTCCCCTGCAAGTAAGAAGGAATGTTGCCTCCCTTGCATTATATTACAGATATTTTTTTGGCAAATGCTCAGACGAAGTTGCGTCCATGGTGCCACCTCTCCATGCCTTCCCTCGTGCTACACGGGCATCTGGTAGCGCTCATGACTGGAATGTCACTCAACCATATTGCAGAACTTCTGCCTATCAGAATTCTTTCATTCCCCAAACTGCATCTCTCTGGAACTCGCTTCCCCAAAGTTGTTTTCCTCCAAATTTCAACCTACAATTGTTCAAGTCTAACTGTTATAGATATTTTATGAACAGAGGACACCAGTAATCTGGTGTATGGATTTTTTTTTTTTCCCCATTTGTTTTTCCTTCCTCCGTTAGGAGGAGTAGACTGTAGCACCAGTCGAACAGGGCGGTACTCCCGAGGTTGATGGCAAGCTGGTGATAGGGAGAGCTGGAGTTCCCGTTTCACCAGCCCTCAGGACTTGATCCTGACCATCTCCCTTTTCTGAACATTTTCAGTGCATTCATTTACACAGAGGGTAGGCCAACATGCTCTCATAGTACCTCTACCTTCAACTGTCTACACCACACTACATGCGCATAACATATCACACCTTCTATTCACATCTTTAGTAATGGCCGCTGCAATCTTACAATCAAATGAGGTGGTACCTCAGATTGCCACCACCGGCAGGGTAGGGCTGGAGGCACAGGGTCCTCCCGGTCGCCATCAAGCGACTGTGCCGGCAGCGACTGTTGCTATTTCCGGGAATGCTCGTCGGCGAAGAGGTGATGGTGCAGCCTTATTCTTTACCAACATCCGCGGCCTTACCACAAATTTAAACTCAGTTCATTTTTTCCTTCAGTCCATATCCCCTTTGGCCCTTTTCCTCACAGAACCACAAATCTCACCCTCTACAGATATATCTCCATTTTGTTTTCCCGGTTACCATCTCCTCACAAACTTTCGAAACAAGGGCGGCACCGTTGTTATATCAAATCCCAATATGCAGTTGATACTATTTTAAACTTCACTTCATCCAGTTTTGATTACTCATTATATAATTTAAATTGCCAAAACATTACCAAATACATCTGTGTAGTTTATCGTTCCCCCAATGCTTCTTCGGAACCCAGTGTATTTGATTCCATATCCACTCAGTTGAGTAACCTTGACCTTGCCCTTGGCAAAGAAATTGCCATTTTGGGTGATTTTAACATACACAGTGTTGAATGGTTTTTGCATTCTGCCCGGACTGACGACGCTGGTCTAGAATGCAAGCTGTTTGCGGAATCATTTAATCTCACCCAGTTGGTAAAGCAACCAACCAGAATACCTGATAATCCTGACCATAATGCCCATGTCTTGGATTTATTCTTGACAAATAATCCAGATCAATACAGGATAGAGGTACTGTCACCACTTGGATCCTCTGACCACAGTCTCATCAAAGCCTCATTAGTTAACCCTCCTACACCTCCCCATTCCGAACCTGTCAGGGTGACCCGATGGCACTTTGACAGGGCAGACTGGGATGGATTTAGAAATTATCTTGCTGATGTTCCATGGCAGTCTTTCTTCTCTAGTGATCCCAATTCTACCCAGTCCCACATTTGCGACTTAATACTAGCTGGTATGGATTTATTCATACCAAGTCAACAATTCACTAAAAGATCAAACTCTCCAAAATGGTTTGATGGCAATTGTGCCAGAGCAACAGCCCAAAAGTCATTAGCATATAACTCTTACTTAAAATCAAAAACATCTGAATCACTCTCCCGATTTAAAATTGCTAGAAATCATGCAAAAGCTGTATTAAATCTATCTAAATCAAACTTTCTTCAAAAGCAAGCATAAAAACTACTTAACAACCCTAATGACAATAGAATATTCTGGTCAACTCTTAATTCTTTCAATAATAACTTTAACAAGTCATCTTCCATTCCCCCACTAAAATCTCCAGATGGCAATATTACAAATGACCCACGTGGGAAAGCAGATATATTTGCTAGTACCTTTGCAAGAAACTCTACCATAGAAACTCTACCAGCCAGAATGTCCCAGTACTGGAACTTGATTCTCCCGAAATTGCCCCACTTAAAATACAGACAAGATTCGTAAAATCCATCCTAGACAATTTACCTACCAACAAAGCTCCAGGCCCAGATGGAATTCCGCTAATTGTTTTGAAAAAGTGTTCCCCTGAACTTGCCTCTGTCCTGGCCAAATTATTCAGACTATGCATACGTACTTCTTTATTCCCAAATTCATGGAAAGAAGCCAATATCCACCCAGTTCCGAAGAAAGGAAGTTCGTCTGACCCCTCCAATTACAGACCAATAGCTGTCACGTCTTCTCTTGGTAAGGTATTTGAAACTTTAATTAATAAGCATGTTGTTAAACATCTTGAATCCAACAACTTAATTAGTGATAGACAATACGGTTTTCGCCACGAAAGATCCACCATTGACATAATCTCTTAACTCATACCATCCATCAATCAATTGATCTTTTTGGAGAAACTCATGCAGTAGCTCATGACATCTCTAAAGCTTTCAACAGAGTATGGCACCGTTCCCTGCTGTCCAAACTCCCTTGCTATGGACTAACGTCTTTTGTTCCTTTGATTTCTTCTTATCTTAGTGACAGGAAAATAAGAGTAAAAATAGATGATGTATATTCGAATTTCCACTCAATTAACGCCGGCGTGCCGCAGGGATCAGTTCTGGCGCCAACCCTATTTCTGGTTCATATTAATGATCTCTTATCTGTCACTCACAATCCCATTCACTCATATGCAGATGACTCAACACTACATAGTTCATTCACACTCAGGCATCCATTTACAAAGTCTAATATCTCTACCTCTCAACTCAGTACAGCCATCTCCATAAATCAAGATCTAGCTACAATCAGTGAATGAGGACAAAACAACCTTGTCTCTTTTAATGCTAGTAAAACTAAATATATACAGTTTACTAATAGACAGATATTGCCAGATTCGTACATTACCTTCAGTGCTACTAATATTCCCATCTCCAAAAGTATTGAAATTCTTGGTGTCTCACTTAACAGTGCCCTCAGCTGGACCTCTCATGTCAGATCACTTGCTAAAACCGCCTCAAAGAAACTTGGATTATTGTACAGAGTCCGTAACTTCTTCGCCGATGAGCAGTTAGCTATAATTTATAAGAGTCATGTGCACTCTCAGCTTGAATATTGCTCACCCTTGTGGAATGGTTGTGGAGAGGTTGCATTAAGACAACTAGACAAAATTCAAAATAAAGCTGTTAGAATCATTAACAACCCTGCCATTACATATAAACTACCTCCCCTGCAAGTAAGAAGGAATGTTGCCTCCCTTGCATTATTTTACAGATTTTTTTTGGCAAATGCTCAGACGAAGTTGCGTCCATGCTGCCACCTCTCCATGCCTTCCCTCGTGCTACACGGGCATCTGGTAGCGCTCATGACTGGAATGTCACTCAACCATATTGCAGAACTTCTGCCTATCAGAATTCTTTCATTCCCCAAACTGCATCTCTCTGGAACTCGCTTCCCCAGAGTTGTTTTCCTCCAAATTTCAACCCACAACTGTTCAAGTCTAACTGTTACAGATATTTTATGAATAGAGGACACCAGTAATCTGGTGTATGGATTTTTTTTTTTTCCCATTTGTTTTTCCTTCCTCCGTTCTGTTTAAAAAATAAATAAATTAAAAAAAAAAAAAGTCACTCTCTCTCTCCTTCCTTCCCTCCCTTCGTCCATCCCTCAACACCTCCTCTGGCCTGCCTTCTTCCCCCCCCCTTCTCTGTCTCTCTCTCTCTCTCTCTCTCTCTCTCTCTCTCTCTCTCTCTCTCTCTCTCTCTCATCTATGGTGCTTTAGGATACATTTTGGTTATTTTCTTTATTATATTGTACATGTTGTAAATTTGACGTTATTTTCACACCTCCCAGGAGGTAAGGACACAGTAAAGTGACACGAGGAGTCTTTCGGGTTAGTCTGGGTCTGTGTGAGTGTTGCCGCTCACGAGGATTTAATGTATTATTTTTTCTTTTACTAAGAAATTGGCATATTTTTACTTATAAAATAAAGCTGTTATCTTATAATCACATTATCTTATAATCACAATTGTGACATTATTACCCACCCCAGAAATACGGTAAAAGCCAATAAAAGTGACTACTTTTTTTTTTTTTTTTAGCAACACTGTAAAATATTTATGCCACGTTTCTGTATTGCCGTATAAATATTTCATGCATAATAAGTTTACTGTTCTTTCATATATTATATTACACACGTTAACATTGCATTCATATGTGTTTATCGTATTTGTGATGCCTTTTACATATATAACGCCGTTTCACATCGCGGGTTTGGGAAACATAGCACCACTGTACAGAGGGTCGTGCCCCACCCAAGCCGCAAGTTTAGATTTGTCCTACCATAGTGCATGAAGGAAGGAAAGGATAAGGAGGGGAGAAGAGAGATGGGGAGATAGGAGTCTTATATCTTGACACCTACGCACAATAATTTAGAAGGCAAATAGATATATATGTACTAAGAATTATTCAAGGACAGAGAGGAAAAAAGTGTTTTTGTTTTATACTGCGAGATTGTTTCATAAATTTCTTCTGCTAGGATTTGAATGACGATGCTCATGACAACGCAGCAGACTTGTCTTCATTCGTATAATATTTTCCTGTCGTCCAATGACGTATACAGATTACCAAGAAATCGACCATGTTCTTTATATACAGGTATGTTGGATCTGGCGAGAATGATAGTTCCTACGACCTGAGTAGGACTTGAAGAATGCACTTTAGCATCGTATAAGCATCTCATGGCCAGCATAATTATTAACAACCATAATTTCCAGTGAACAACATTTTTTTCATTAAAATTATTTTGTAGGTTTGATTATCGGGGTGTAGCATCGTAGTCCTCCAATCTATCTACGTTCACCGCAGTTTCGCACACAAGTCTGATGTTATACGTGAGGGTGGTGGTGTACGGTGAGAGATGGTGGTCGGAAGAGGTGAGGCAGGTTCGTCAGTTAATTTTTAGTTCAGTTAATATTTATAGTTAACATTTTAGGATTTTGTTGTGGCTGCCGTCATAGTTGTGTTGATGAGCTTAACAAAATACAGTGCACTATGAGCCAATTGACTATAATCTTAATCACGAATATACAATTACATTTGCTTCTAATTGTAGCTTTATATCTTTCTGTCTTCCCCTCCCAAAGAAAGGCAGAGTCTATGATTCTTTGAAATTCTATTTAGTCTTTTTATCCCTGTCTCAGGTAAGCCCTTCAACTGGAGGATGACATTTCTTTTTTCTTCTTTCCACCTGCAGATGGTCTTTTTCATCTTGGGAGTGACTCATTAAACTGAAGATGACAGATTATGATAGCCTTTACTAACCACATTACTACAACGTTAGTTTTCAAATGCCATATATAACAGTGTGCTCTTGTAATAATAATAATAATAATAATAATAATCGTTTCGTTTTTTCGTTTTTAAAGGCTCCAACATGCTTACATGTGTCGGCCTTGGTCACCTAATGGCGGCTCTCCACGCTGCACGATCCATTGCAGCCTCCCTGTTCAGTCCCTTAACCCTGAGGTCACACTTAATGACCTCGTCCCATGTCTTTCTCGGTCTACCCCTCATAACCCCACCCCCAGTATTAACACTTCTCACCTTCCTCACCCAATTATCATCCCCCATCCTCTCCACATGTCCAAACCATCTCAATCTACCTCTCCTCATCACAACACCAATACACTCCAGTCCCATCCTATCTCTCAACTCTTCCATCGTAAACCCAGCCCCTCCAGGCCTTGGACGCAGGGATGCACTGCACATCCACCTAATCATTGTCATTTCTGTAGGTCTGAGCCGGCGAATAACTTCCTCCTTCACTGCCCAGGTCTCACTACCATACAGCATTACACTCCTAACACATGCTGCATACAAAGACCCCTTAGCACGTAGGGAGAGTCCTCTCAATGTCAGGAGAGGCAAGAGCTCCCTGAACCTCTTCCAACCACTTACCCCAGCCACAGAGCTAGCTCCAGCCCCACCTCCAGCACACATGTCTCCCAAATAACAAAACTCTTCCACACATTTACGAGATTCACCAGCAAGTTCAATCCTTTCATGTTTGACAATCTCCACCTGCTCACCCCGACACGCCGTACACATAAAATCAGCATTATCTCGCAGTCTACCTCTGATACCACTACATCTCTTATGCACCCATTTATCACACACACCGCACAAGATGGAATTACTTCCCACGCCCTTGTGGCAAACTGCACATGGCCACTCTCCCTCGTCTTTGACAGTACCGCCACCAACCCAAGATATCATCACTTTTGTTTTATCTGCATTTACCCTTAAACCCTTTTGCCCCATACCATCTCTCCACATCCTAAATCTTTCCTCCAGCTCCCTTTCGTTCTCTGCAATCAACACCAAATCATCAGCATACAACAACTCCCACGGGAGTCCGTTTCTAAAGTCACGTGAAAGGGCTTCCAGTACCATGATAAACAACATGAGACTCAAGACTGACCCCTGATGCACACCAACATTCACGGAAAACTCATCACTCAAATCTCCATTCACTCTTACCTGGGTGTGAGCACCCAGATACATAGCCATAACCACCCTAACCAGCCACTACTCCAAGCCAAGCTTTCTCATTGCCCACTTCACCACCTCTCTAGGGACTCTGTCAAAGGCGTTTTCCAAATCAACAAAAACAAAATAAAGATCCCTTCCCCTACCAAAATATTTTTCCTGAAGCTGTCGAACAATGAATATGGCATCAGTGGTCCCCCTACCTGGCATAAACTCAAACTGCATCTCACCAATGTTCACTCTTTCTCTAATCATACCTTCTAAAACTCTCTCCATTACCTTCATTATCTGATCTAAAAGCTTTATACCTCTATAATTTCCCCTTCCCAGGGCATCACCCTTCCCTTTATACACATTTACAATTACACTCTTTAGCCAATCATCTGGGACAACACACTCATAAATAATCCTATTTATCAGGTCAGTGACTAAAACTCACTCCCATATCGCCTGAGCCCTTCAACATTTCGGCAGTCAACCCAGACACACCTGCTGCCTTCCCCACCCTCACCCTGCCTATTGCCTCACTCACAGTAGCAGTATCAATCAAAGGCCAGGGGCCAGACACTGGATCTGCTGGCTCCAAACCTTCCCTGTCCCAGTCAAACTCCTCATTCAACAACCGGTTATAATGCTCTCTCCCTGCATCTTTAATATCCTCACTGTTCACCACTACCCTTCCTTCATCATTCTTCACACACTGCTCACCTATAATATCCCGATTATCCCTCTTCACTTGACCTGCCACCCTAAATATCATATTTGTCCTTTCCCCATGATTTAGGTTATCAAGTAATAGTCTCTGTGACTCAGACTTTGCCCTGTATACCTCTCTTCTAGCCCTACGCTTGGCAGCCAAATATTCCTCTTTGCTACCACCCTTCTTCCATTCCCGGAAAAGCCTTCTTTTCTCCTTAATTGCAGTTTCTACACCCTCATTCCACCACCGAGTTACTTTATGTCTCGGTGGTCCTCATGTCCAGCCGCATATTAATAATAATAATAATAATAATAATAAGATGTAGGTCGGGGCGCTCACTATCCACTCACTCAATGTAATGCTGCTCTCGGGTAGCTGCCCTTACCTTTCTTCCTTCCTTCCTCTTGTGTCTTTCTTTCCTTCATTCTTTCCTCCTCCTTCTGCCCATGGGTGACTCTACACTGTGTGACAAGCCAAATGGTTTCCTGTACCCCAGAAAACCATTTACTGCGTTGGGTGGTAACCATATAACCAAATTATGGCGCCTGGTGGTTTAGAGGGTAATTAAAGCACTCCAATCAGACAGAACCTGTGTAGGTTTATATCCAAGGAGTGGTTGGGATTTATTGCTCTAGTAATACTACTCAGGGATGAATGAGGCTGGTTACTCTCATTTTGGATGTCAGGACCAACTTGCCTAGCCCAGGGCTCCTACGCTTCTCATGGGGCAACATAGGATTGGATGATGAATGAATGATAATAATAACTAGAAAGCACTCAGAGAGCGCATACCTCTGCCAATGCCATTGCCATTGAAAAGGATCCGGATCCGAATCCGTGGATATATGATCCGGATCCGGATCCGTCCCAAAATTCAGTCAATTCTTTCTTGGTTCATGGCCAACCTTTCCACAAAATTTCATTGAAATCTGTTCAGAACTTTTTGAGTAAAGTTGCTAACAGACAGACAAGTAAACAGAGAAACAAACTAGAAAGCGGTCAGAGAGCGCATACCTCCGCCAATGCCATTATCATTAAAAAATATCCTGATCTGCCCCAAATCTAATGATTTCTTCCTTGGCCCATGGCCCACCCTTCACTTCTGAGTAATATTTTTGCTAACAGGCAGACAGACAAACAAACCATCATTGGCAAAAACATAACCTCCTTGGAGGAGGTAACAAACCAACGCCGGCAAAAACATGGCCTCCTTAGCATAGGTAATAATAATCATCATCATCATATTATTATTATTATCATTATCAATTGGACCTCCTTTCCCACCTTACGGCAGGGTGAGGAGTAGCAATGTCCAGACAGCCCAAGTTTGCCCAGTTCAATGGACCACGCTTCCATTCGCTCCTCACTAATGAAATCCTGGCTCCATCTGATACGCCAAAATCATTCACCACGTTCTGTAGCTTCACATAAACGTATCCGATAGAGTCAGTCCGGATGCTTTCACGTTAAAAAGGGGTGCCAAATCCCTGCTCATGCACTTGTCACAATATTCATCCAGAGCCAGCTCGATCTCTTGTCAGCCCCCTAGCCTCACCGACTTCCAAACCTCTCTTCTTCACACACTCATCCACCATATCCCTCCACCTTCTCCTTGGCCTACCTCGCCTCCTCCCTCCTTCAAATTCGCTCAGATATACATTTTTCACCACTCTACTGTTATCCATTCACTCCACATGCTAATACCATCTCACTACACTCTCTTCGATTCTGGTGTCCACCGACTTCCTCACTCCACATCTTTCACGAATCATATTATTTCATATCTTATCCACTCTCTGTACTCTACATACATTCCTCAGATGTCCCATCTCCACTGCTCTCACTCTTGACTTTTCATTTTTATGCCATTATTATTATTATTATTATTATTATTGTTATTATTTATTATTATTATTATTATTATTATTATTATTATTGCTGCCATGGCATGGAATAATAATAATAATAATAATAATAATAATAGAAGTAGTAGTAGTAGTAGTAGGAGTAATACTTCACTGAAGTGAAGGGGTTTATCTGGCTTCCTGTCACCTGTCAGATACCACTGTCAAAAGCGCCGTATCAGTCTCGTACCCTCTCATCCCCCCTCCCCCAGCCAGACTAGAGGAAGGAGGGGGTCAAGGTGGTCTGAGAAAGATATTTGAGTGAGCTGGGAGGGAGGGAGTCTGTGGCGAATGCGTGGAAGTAAGTAATTGAGTTAAATAAGTTGTGAGGGAGTGATGGGGTACTGAGGGTGTGAATGAGTGGGAACAGCTTAAGTGTGACCCAGGGAAGAGGTTGTGGATTTACAGAATGGTGAGATAGGGAGTAAGTTTGTGGTGAGAGAATGAGGAGTTGAGTGATGTGACAGAGTGAGTTCGTAGGGAGAGAGTGAATAAGAGAAGTGAGAGAGGGTGCAACGAGGGGTGGCATAATGTGGAGAGTGGAGAGGAAGACAGTAAGTGTAGGAAGTGAGAGGGACGGGGAGAAATGGGATGGGATGAGAGGTAAAGTTATGTAGAGTTTTAATGTGGAGGAGTGAGAGAATGAAAAGGCAAGTGAGTGGAGAGGATAGGCGAGGAAAGTAACGTGCAGTGGTGAATCTGAGTTAGGGTGTCTTGGAATTTGTTGTGGAAATTATATGAAAAACTAGGAAAAAAGAGGATGGGGGTATGTTAGTGGTATTGTGAACTATGGATTCGTAAACAGTGGGAAAAGTAGGGTTAGAAGGAAACACGATGTTGAAGAGACTAATGGGAGAGGAATGAAGGAAGTGAGGAGGGGAAGGGAAAGGAAGGAGAGAGAGGATGAGGGTAGGAAACAGGGAAAGAATGGGGGAGGAAAAGGAAAACTAAGAGAGAGTAGAGAGAGAGGTGAAATTAGTAAAAGGGTGCTAGGATGAGTGGACGAAACGAGACGAGGAGCAGGGAAGGGGAGGGGAGGGGTAAAGAGCTCAGAGGGAGGAGGACAGAGGGTGAGAAGAGGAAAGCGATGAGGGGGTACGCAGAGGGAGAAGGTGAGGGAAGAGAACTACTGTAGAGGATGATGGACGAAAGAGAGGTGGCGAAGTGGCAGACTGGGGACAGGAAGGATATGGGAGAGCATGAGCAGATGAAGTGACGAGAAGGGCAAGTAGGGAGAGAAGTGGTCACAGTAGTAGGTGGAACAGAAGGTAGGGGAAAGGAGGTGGAGAATTGGGTGGTAGTGGAGAACAGCAGTGAGGTGAGGGAAAGGTATGAGAGAAATGTGGATGGGATGTAGGAGGGAGATCATCGGAAATGATGCGGGGGACGGGGTAGAGGGAGAGGTGAGAGTGGAAGAGAGATGGGAGAAGATGAGGATGGGAGAAGGGAGAGAGGACGGGAAGGAACAACTATGTAGATGGGAAAAAAACATGGATATCTGGAGGACAACCCACCTATCTTTATTCTTTATTTAAACTCGATTCAGTTCATTCATCTGGAGTAGTTGTTGCTCAGTTAATCGTCGGTTTTCATCTCGACTTAATCAGCTTTTATAAAGTTTCGTGTCTTTGTTGATTTCTGGATCCTGAATTTGGTTTTACTTTTCGGACATTCCATTATCTGCGTCATAGTGAAATATAGTCATATAATTAAACCACCAGCCGATGTTCCTGTTTACCTTGCTCAATGTTAATGTGTACCAGTAACAATAGAAAGCGTAAGGTAGTGTGGCGATCAACACAAAGAAAGTGGTGAAAGTATTCGCTAGATCTATGCTATTTAACAATGCTTCCAGCGTATGCCTTCTGCCTGGATGAAACCCCCGCCAAACCATCGGTACCATCTCACTCAAGACGGTACTCAGAGAAGCTATCAAATTATACTTTTACAGTTGTTAAGGTGGAGCATTTTATCGACTGTAGATCATTCTCAGTCGTCCGTACTTTTCTTAGCTAAACCTTCAAGCAATCACATTATCAGTGACAAACATGTTCGGGAGTTAAAAAATAACTGCGTAGCTGATATAAGTGATTGCACATTTTAATGTTCAGGTTTTAAAAATATACTAAATGGTGATAAGCGCGTATCACATTCCCTTTGCATTTTACTATTGTCATAAACGTGTGTTATTTTTTTTAATCAAACTGTCTCCAGAACGAATTGCTAGCAGGTTAGTGTTAGCATTAACACCTCTTTAAAATGAAGCACAACAGAACTTTCCATTCTCCCTGCTCGTCCAAGACAAACGCTGCAGAGGCTAAAGGCAAACGTTATGCTGCTCTTGATAATCCTGTATGTAAGGCAGGTAGCTAACGATGACTTGCATACTGACAGTACTAAGATGTTTCTGATGAGTAAAGTTAGTGCAACTTGGTCGACTTCGCAGGTTAAAATGATACTGACAATTCAGAATACATGGAATGTACACTGCCACTGCAACTTATTCACCATTGCTTACTTTGGCTGGAAAAAACGTTTCAAACCTGTATAACGTTCGCTTCTTCACAGAGAAAAAGTACTAAATAAAAAAAAAAAATGTTTATAGGTAGACAGCAAGTTTGGTTCATATATCATAACAAAATAAATACCGTGGATACAAGATACATTCTTGGGAAATCTCTGTGTCAGAAGAAACAATATGATCAATGACGAAATGAAAACCATCATAATTTATTGTCCAACGTTTCGACAACTTCTCATGACCTAAAACTGAATAATGGCATACTAATAATATAGCCAAACTGTGTCATGTATAACATTTACATACAGTACTAGAAACTAATGGGTAGATAGATAGGTTATTCTCTCGGGCATGGAAGCATACATTCCTTTCTCATATTCTTTGACTAATTCACGAAAGCCTTGGTTTAATCACGCTTGTTCTAATGCTGTCCGCAACAAGGAGAGGGCCTATAAAAGGTACCGGAGCTAACCCACCCCTGATTCACATCTTTTATACTTTTCTGCTCGGAATCGTGCTAAGTCTGTTCTTCGCTCTGCCAAAAATAATTTCATCCGTATTAAATGCTCTCAACTCTCTAACTCGAATTCTTCCCGCTCCTTCTGCCACCTTGCCAAAAACCTTCCTAACAACTTTACCTCATCATCCTTCCCTCATCTTTTCTACTCTGATGGCTCTGTAGCTATTTCTTCTACTGATAAAGCAGATCTCTTTTTGCTCAGACTTTCTCCTCCAAGTCCACCTTAGACGATTCCGGTGCTGTTCCTCCATCACTTCCCCCCTCTGACTCCTCATGGCTGACATTAAAATTTCTTCAGTTGATGTATTTTCTGCCATCACAGGCCTCAGTACTAACAAGGCATATGGGCCTGATGGAGTCCCTTCTGTTGTTCTCAAGAACTGTGCTTCTGTGCGTACACCCTGCCTAGGCAAACTCTTTCGCCTTTGTCTGTCAACTTGTACCTTTCCTTCTTGCTGGAAGTTTGCTCTCATTCAGCCAGTCCCAAAGAAGGGTGACCATTCCCAATCCTCTAACTATCGTCCAATTGCTTTAACACCTTTTATCTCAAAAGTTTTCGAGTCTGTTCTTAATAAAAAAATTTTAAAGCATCTTTCCTATCACAACCTTCTTTCTGATCGTCAATATAGGATCCGTCAGGGACGCTCCACAGGCGAACTTCTCACCTACCTTGCAGACTCCTGGTCCTCCTCCTTTCGAGACTTTGGCGAAAGCTTTGTCATTGCACTTGACACATCAAAGGCTTTCGATCGAGTCTGGCATAAATCTTTAATTTCCAAACTGCCCTCTAACGGTTTCTATCTTTCTATCTGTGCCCTCATCTCTAGCTTCCTTGCTGGTCGTTCTGTAGCCGCTGTTGTAGACGGCCATCGTTCTTCTCGTAGATCTATTAATAGTTGTGTTCCTCAGGGCTCTGTTCTATCACCAACTCTCTTCCTTTTATTCATCAATGACCTTCTAAGCTATACATCTAACCCTATCCACTCATACGCTGATGACTACACCCTTCACCTTTCCATTCGATTCCAGCAACGTCCATCTCAGCAGTTACTTCAACAAAAAAGTGATGAGGCTATGGCACACATAATGTCTGACTCGGCTCGTATCTCTAACTGGGGTAAAAATAATCTGGTTGTTTTTAATGCATCAAAGACTCAGTTTTTGCACCTATCAACCCGACAAAATCTTCCACAGGTATACCCACCAATGTTTAATAATATTCAGCTCAATCCTGCACCATCCTTGAACATGCTTGGGGTTTCCTTTACTCGGGACTTATCTTGGAAAGATCATATTACGTCTCTTGTAAAATCTGCTTCTAAGAGATTGGGTGTGCTAAGTTGACTCCGTTCCTTCTTTACCACTGCACAACTGTTGACTCTATACAGGGGTTTTATCCGCCCCTGTGTGGAGTACAACTCTCATGTGTGGGGAGGCTCCCCACATACAGCTCTTCTCAATAGGGTGGAGTCAAAGTCTTTTTGCCTCATTAACTCTCCTCCTCTTACTGACTCCCTTCAACCTCTGTCTCTTCGCTGCACTGTTGCATCATCATCTCTTTTCTATCGCTATTTCAATGGTCACTGCTCCTCTGAACTGTCTGCATGCATTCCTCCACCACTATGACGGGCGCGCAGCACCCGTCTAATAAGCATACTCTCATCCCTTTTCTGTGAAACTCTCTAATGCAAGAGTTAATAGTTACTCTCAGTCCTTCATTTATGCAACAGGTAAACTCTGGAACTGTCTCCCTCTATCTGTATTTCCTGCTTCCTATGATCTCCAGTCTTTCATACGCAGTGTGTCCAGGCATCTCAAAATGATCGGATCTTGAATTTGGCTCTCTCTTGTATTTTGTTTTTCTCTTGGAAGGAACAGTTTTGCGGGCTCGTTGCCTCTGGTTCCTTCTTCCTTACATAAAAAAAAAAAAAGATACACTGTAGGTATAAGCACATATAGTTGAGAAGTGATATTTGCTGGAGAATTCCCGATGTTCCTCCTAGTTCCGTACTTCCGCTACGAGTCAGAGTTGCCAGTTAGCCTGCTATTTGTGAGTGTAGTTATTGTGTAAGTTGTACATTACTTGTGCTCTTTTCCTCTATAATGTTTTATTTATGTGATTGTTTTTTAAATTATGTAATTTAATTTAAGTTTGTATAGTAAATAATTTAGAGTGTTATGCAGTGTAAGAAAACTCTGGCATGTTTTTTATGTCTCCGAGTTGGTAACTGTTTTAACTGTTGCCCCGTCAAAGGTGTACTAGAAGCTTCGAGAGTAATGTAAGGCTATATAAGGATGGGGAAGAGACTAGAGCAGTGGAGCAGTATCAAGCATCTTTATCTCTTTTCTATCGCTACTTCAATGGTCACTGATCCTCTGAACTGTCTGTTTGCATCTTTCCTCCTCTATGGTGAGTGCATAGCACCTGTCTAGCAACAAACTCTCATCCCTTTACTGTCCAACTATCTAATGCAAGAATTAACCATTACTCCCAGTCCTTCATTTATGCAGCAGTTCAACTCTGTCTGTATTTCCTACTTCCTATGATCTCCAGTCTTTCAAACACAGTGTGTCCAGGCATCTCGATAAGAATGGATCTTGAATTTGGCTCTCTTTTGTATTGTTTTTGTTTTTTTCTTGGACGGAACGTTCATGCAGGCTCAGCCTTTGGTTCCTTCTTCCTCACATAAAAAAAGCCATCTCTTGTACCGTGGCTCGTACCCAAGAGAACATCAGGCAGATCGAGGTGGAGGCAAACAGAGGTATAGAGTGTAGGGTTGTGGGTCAGGTACGGCGGTACCACTTCAGGAAAAGGTATGGCTTCCTGACTCGTCGAGACACAGGAGGCAATGTTTTTATCCACCGATTGTCCATCGTGGCTCCCAACCCTGCCCACTCTGTCCCCTCACTTGCTGCTGGTGAGGTGCTGGAGTTCGAGGCAGAGGAAGGTTCCACGGGTCCTGCAGCCGCCTCGGTCACTAACCCCGTAGGCCAGGTGGTGCAGGGCTCTCCCTACTCCCTCCCCTGTCGTTGGCACTGGCGTCAGTCTCCATCTGCTGCTCCTGCCTCCTTCCATGCCTCCTCTGCCTCAACCATTGTCACCATGTGTGTTGAGGTGACCAAGGCTTTCTCAGGCCCAGCGCCTCCCCTCCATCTTCCAGGTCAATGGGCTCACTGCCATATTGATCCCCAAATCTTTCTCTTCAACTGTCCTCGACACTGACATCGACATTGGTCAGGGCCTCCTGTGACCCCCACCACCTTGGTCCGAAGGATGCTGCAGCTACAGCCCTCCACTCCACCTACGAGGCTCTGGCTGGCAGGCTGCTCCATCTCCCGCCAGTCTGCCCCTTTGCCACCTCCTGAGGTGCCCATGGAGACTGGGGATGCAGCTCCTTCGCCGCCTTTGGCAGACAGTCCTGCCGACTCTGTGGAGTCTGTTCCAGCTGAGAGGCAGGCCTCGGCAAGTCAGAAGCCTTCACCTCTGGATCGTCGCCTCACCTGGTCGGACTCTGCCTCACTATACAGTTCAGGGCTGGATTCCTTAATGCACAACTTGCAGTCATATGAAGAAGCTGTGCCAGAGATCGGCAGTGTGAGGGAGTACAAGGGGGAGTTTTGGCATGTCATGCTCTCCTTCAATAAGCTGCGCTAGGGGTCCTTTCAAGTCATTACAGACGACAAGGAGGTGAAGATTCTTGGCAACATCCTCCAGCATTTACAGCATCAGTCAGATTTTGACTCAGACTCCACCTCCAGTGCAGTGTAGCCCCTTGTCTGTTTTCAACGTGTGTTTTCTTTACGTCCACCCAGTGCCTATCCTGCTCCCTTGTTCCCTTTTTGTGCCCTAGTGTCTTCTTTTGCCTAGTGGCTTAATTCGACTGTTTATTTGTAACTACTTTGTCTTGTTTGGCCTATTACCCTTCGTGGTGGGTGATGGCCATTAAGTCATAATTAAAAAATAATAGAGTAATGTCAATTAGTTTTCAGTTCAGTCTGGGTGTAGTTTGTCAACTCGTCTGTCAACTTGTACATTTCCTTCTTACTGGAAGTTTGCTCTCATTCAGCCAGTCCCAAAGAAGGGTGACCATTCCCAGCCCTCTACCTATCGTCCAATTGCTTTAACATCCTGTGTCTCAAAAGTTTTCGAGTCAATTCTTAACACAAAATTTTAAAGCATCTTTCCTATCACAATCTTCTTTCTGATCGTCACTATGGGTTCCGTCAGGGGCACTCCACTGGCGATCTTCTCACCTATCTTTCAGACTCCTGATCATCCTCCTTTTGAGACTTTGGAGAAAGCTTTGCCATTGCACTTGACCTCCTTGCTGCAGGCGACCATAAGTTAAGCCGCAGGTAAAAATTCAGGTCATCCTTTGTTCTGTGTGTCACTCCCTGCTGCGGGTGTGCATAAAAGACCTCTACCCCTTATGTTTCTGTCTCACTCTGAAGATGTAATATACGAAAGTACTCACTGTCGCTCCTTTCATTTCTCCTGTGGTTATTTTGCATACATATCTTCACGGTGAAGTGAAGTCGCTGCATATATATATATATATATATATATATATTTATATATATAGATATATATATATATATATATATATATATATATATTTATATATGGAGCCTCTATGGTACGGTAAAGTGTGTGTTTTCATACGCTGAAGGACGAGGGTTCGCGCCCCACCAGGGTAATAAACTTTGGGAGTGTTCTTCAGGCCACGTACTGCACTGGCGGACACAAAGGGTGCTGTGGTTGAACCAGTGTCGCATACTATAAAGTATGCTTGCATCCAGTCGGTTTGCGTGGCCGATTACACTTGGTTCACAGAATACACACATCCAAAGCCACTCCAACACTACATTTACACTTACAAGCACTTCTCACCCTACATAGAATCACTACCAGACAGCCTAAGCCTCTTGGTAGAGATACATTGGCTGCATCGTTCCTACTTCGGTTGGATATATATATTATTCAACCAGTAAAGCAACTAACAATGCTGACTTAGCCACTGCACCATCCCTTAGTTAAGACTCAGATTTTATTTCTGTTGATGAAGCAGAAGTCACATTAGCACATACTATTGCACTGAACCAAGATAAAAAAGATACAAAAGACAGTCCATCCACATCACAAACTCCAGCGACTCAAGCAGTTGATATATCTAAGTCCCCCTATGACAAACCCAGTCAACCAAAATTACCAAGCTATCCAAGCAATCAGAATAATAGGAAATTTAAAAGTCCCTATTTTGATATATTTTCTTGGTTAGAATAGCCTACTCTGTCTCACAAGATGCGGGATACTGCTCTCCATGTAGGCACTTTGTTGGAGCATCTGTTCTTAAGGAGGAAAGATTAGGCAGGACACGGTTTATTGATGTTGGAACAAGGAAATGGAAAGATACCAATACCCTTCTCAAACAGCATCAGGCAAGTGAAAGACAAATTAATATTATGATCGCTTGGTCAAATGTCAAGGATATTCAGTCAGGGTCCACTCAGTCTGTAGCATCTTCTCTATCTTCAGCTAGGCTACAAGAAAATGAGGACAACAGGGAACATGTAAAGTTACTTTTAAAAGTCACTGCATTACTGGGAAGGCAAGGCCTGTCTTTTCGTGGACATAATGACTGTGGTGATACATTAAATTCAGGAAATTTTGCTGAAATTCTTCACATAAATACTGAATCAAATCCCTCTCTAAAACCAAAATTAGATCGACCAGAATGAGTTGGTATCAGCTGTTGGAAGACATATCAAGGACACAGTTTGTGCTGAAGCATAAGAAGCCAAGCACTTTTCACTTATGGTTAATGAAGGAAAAGACTTGTCAAAAAAGGAGCAGATGGATTTTCTTGTGCAGTATTATATTGAGGGTATTGTGAAGGAAAGTGTCATTGGAACCTATCACATGGAAAAGTTGATGCTGCAAGTTTAGCTAATTTTATATATAAGGAGATAGAACAATCTGGTTTAATATGGTATAGGCGTGCGGCTCAGTGTTATGATGGTGCTATTGTCCTTTCACAACAAGAAGTCCGTTCAGTGTGGGGCCGACCTGGTGAATCACCTCTAGCGATGCGGCCAAATCAACCGTAGTACATGCCTCTCTCTCTCTCTCTCTCTCTCTCTCTCTCTTATTTCCCATCTATGTGCTATTTGAAATTGTTTTTTATATTCTGTATATAGTAAAGGAAGCTATATAGTACATTGAGTATCACTTTTTAGAATTATAACAACGATTTAAATGAATTCTATGACAAGTGGCAGAGCTTTTTTCCCATGTTGCCACGCCGAGGTCGGCCAGGGACCCAGGGTCACTCCCTGTCTAGCCACCACCCAGGATGGAAGGTCCCACAACTCCCACCAGCTCCCGCTCGAGAGTGCTGCATAGCAGGGAAAAGGAGTTGATATACAACGTTAACAAGTATTACCTCATACGTGGTGTGGAAAAAAAGTTGAAAATAAATATATATATATATATATATATATATATATATATATATATATATATATATATATATATTATTACGGAACAGAGAGAGATAATGAATACTTTAAGTGAGAATACTAAAAATCACTACTGTCCCGTAAAGTTCCAGGTTCAAAACAAAAGAGTTAGGTAAAATTACAAGTTAAAGTTTAATGCTCAAACTAACAACTAAATATTCAGGACTCATAAGGATAATGTAATGGCAAAAAGACAGGTTAAATATATGGTTAACTGCAATAGCTTCTATTAACACGAAATTAGCAAGTGTAAATTTATCTATCAGCCCTGATAAAATGAGAAAACCGGATAATGCTCAGTGAATGCAAGATATATTATTACAGATACAAAATATTATTAGTAATGGCTGACACCTAAAACACATGAATCACAAAAACCTCACTAGGCCTACGAATCAACACCTTATGCTATACAATACAAGAAAAAATGTAATAACACTTATACTCGAATTACACAGCTGCTAGATGGTTGGAGACTTCCTGAGGACTCACAAAAATAATAACAACTGTACAGGGGAGGACAGAGATGTGAACAAAATGAGAAGTAGATCTAAGTGGCAATTAATGCAGAGACTGAGCTCATTATATAGGGGCTGGCAGAGCTTGATACAACTTGTAAGAAGGACGCGCAAATGAAGCCATAGGGGACAAAGAGTTGACACTCCTGCTCTGAACAACAGAAAGAACGACTTACTCTACTATAAGGGTAGAAGGGGGGAGTGAGGTAAAACACGCAAGCCTAGTCACTATGGAAGCCACGAGGCGAATCGTGATCAAACATGCAGCATACTGTACGTTAGAATTATACAAAGGATGATGAAATCATAGGCTATGTAACACCTCCCCACAAAGAAAAAGAAATTTACAAAGGAAATTTCTTATTACTCTAAAACAATCTGTCTAAAGTCTAGATAAGCAATCTGCAATAACATTTTCTTTCCCCTTGATATGTTGTATGTCTAATGAATACTCCTGAAGAAGTAGACTCCATCTTGTCAATCTCTGATTTTTGTCTTTAAACTTACTAAGGAATTTCAGTGGGTTATGATCGGTATAAATGACAATGGGGTCAAAACCAGAACACAAATAAAATAAAAAATGCTGTAAACCCAAAATCAAGGCCAAAAGCTCTTTCTCAATAGTTGAGTAGTTCTTTTGAGGTGGAGTGAACTTCTTACTGAAATAAGATACAGGGTGTTCAATACCCTGATCATCCTCTTGCAGCAAAACAGCCCCAGCTCCTGTATCACTTGCGTCAACAGCCATCTTAAAAGGCTTAGCAAAAATGGAGTAGCGAGCACTGGCTGACTTAATAGGATAGCTTTAAGTTTGCTGAAAGAGGATTCACAGTTATCGGTCCAGACAAATTTAACTCCCTTTTTCAGTAGGTCTGTAAGTGGTGATACAAGAATTGAAAAGTTAAGAACAAATCTCCTGTAATAACCTACCATTCCCAAAAATCATTGTAGCTCTTTCCTACGTTTAGGTCTGGGAAGATCACTTAAAACCTGAACCTTAGCTCCTGGTGGTGCAACGTGTCCATCACCAATTACATACCCAAGGTACTGAACTTTAGCTTGACCAAACTCCCACTTTGATAAATTAGCTACAAGATTAGCCTGAACCAAACACTCAAGAAATTTACTGACATGGCATAGGTAATGTTTCCAGTTGTCACTGAAGATTAATACATCATCAATATAAACAACACACCCTGCCAAACCCTCTGTTACAACATTCATGAGCTTCTGAAAAGTGGCTGGTGCATTCTTCATACCATATGGCATTACAGAACATGCAAAAGTCTTTCCCAGTGTTACAAAACATGAGATCTCCCTAGCACATTCAGTCATAGGTACTTGCCAGTATCTCTTTAACAAATCAAACTTACTTATGTACCTAGTCTTTCCGATCTTGTCTATACAATCTTCCACGCGAGGGAGAGGGTAAGTGTCTGTTTTGGTTATCTGATTAACACGTCTGTAGTCGATGGAAAGCCGCTGTAGCCCACCTGGCTTAGGGACTAAAGTGACAGGAGAACTCCACTCACTCTGACAGGGCTCAATCATCTTCTGGTCCAACAGGTGGCCAAGCTCCTTCTCGATGAGAGGAACTTTCACTGGGTTCACACGGTAAGGAGGCAGTTTAATTGGCTTTGCATCTCCAACATCGACATCATGCATTAACACAGTGGTTCTTCCTGGAATGGCACGGAACAAATGCGGGTACTCCTGCAGTAATGCCGAAAACTCCTGCCTTTCCTCGGGAGCTAGATGAGAAAGCTTAGTCTGGAGATCATTCATGATATCAGGATTCTTCCCCAAACTATCACTCGGGCTCATGCTGCATGGGAGAACTTCACTTGCAGACTCGGGTGGAACAGTTACAGTGCAGACTGGGTTATTTTCGTCCCGCCCGTGATATAACTTTAGCATGTTGATGTGACAAAGTTGCTTGTTCTTTCTACGATCTGGTGTGGCGATGACATAGTTGACATCACTGAGTTTCTTCTCCACGAAATAAGGACCACTAAACTTGGCTTGAAGAGGTTGCCCATGCACCAGTAGCAGAATCAAAACCTGTTCTCCTGGCTGAAAGTGGCGTAACCTGGACTTCTTATCATACCAAGTCTTCATCTTCTCCTGAGCAGCTCCTAAATTCTCTCTTGCCAGCTGTAAAGCAGTGGACAGCCGTTCTTTGAACTTCATCACATACTCCAGCAGGTTGACATCATCTTCCTCCAACAGCCAGCATTCCTTGAGTAGGTTAAGGGGTCCTCTTACTTCATGGCCAAACAGTAGTTCAAAGAGTGTGAAGCCCAGTGATTCATTTGGAGATTCTCTTGCCCCAAATACAACGAATGGAAGACCTTTATCCCAGTCTTTCTGATGTTCCAAACAGTATTTCCTGAGCATCGATTTGAGTGTTTGATGATATCTCTCCAACGCTCCTTGGGTCTGGGGATGGTAAGCTGAAGACGTGATCTGGGTGATGCCCAACTCATTCAGAGACTGCTTGAAAACATTTCACATGAAATTACTTCCCCGGTCTGACTGTACCTCCTTGGGCAGACCAAACTTTGTGAAGAACCCTAGCATTTCCTTAACCACGTTCTTTGCTGAGATATTTCTAAGTGGAATGGCTTCAGGATAACGAGTGGCCATATCAATCAGGGTCAACACATAAGAAAATCCTGAAGAAGTCTTAGGATGAGGGCCCACAATATCCACCAACACACGGGTGAATGGCGCCTCAAAAGGAGGAATGGGAACTAGAGGTGCAACGTTTTTGGTCTGATTACACTTCCCCACAACTTGACAGGTGTGACAAGACTTACAATACCAGGAAACATCTCTGAAGATACCTGGCCAGTAGAAGTGTTTCAAAATGCGTGCCACAGGCTTCCTCACTCCAAGGTGTCCTGCCAAACTGGAATCATGAGCCACTCTAATGATATCCTGCCTACAAACACGAGGGATGACAACTTGATGTACAACCTCCCATTCACAGTCGGCTGATGCTGTTGGGGGTCTCCACTTCCTCATAAGTACTCCTGACTTTATATAATAACAAGTAGAAGCACCAGCTGACTCTTCCTCACTGCAAGCAGAGTTAGCTAGACCTTTCAACTCAGGGTCAGCAACCTGCAACTCAACCAACTCTTGATGAGACAAATTATCAACACTACGCGGTACTGCCTCATCTGGTGAGTGGTCCAAATTAGCAAGAAAAGTGTCAGCTAGGATAACATGATCATCATCATTATCCTCTAAGTCACCAGTAACTTTAGACTTAGCCCTAGTGACAGCACATGCAGAGAACACATCAGGGACATCACAATCCTGGGCCGCAGCCACTGGCTCACTAGACAACTGAGGAGCTGGACACACTTGACTTCCACCAATATCATTTCCAAGTAAGAAAGTTACACCTGACTGTGGGAGTGTCTCAACCAACCCAACCATAACGGAACCATTAACAAAACCAGACTCTAAATTCACTCTGCACAGAGGGACAGAGAAGTAATTATTCCCTACACCTTGTAAGATTACTGTTTCATCAGAGGAATTAACATTAGAGCCTAGAACACTGGTCAGCATAAGGGATTGGCAAGCACCTGTATCACGATATATTTTAACTAATTTCCTGTCATTACTGTCCAGAGGACTGACAAAACCATGAGACAGGAAATTAGCACATGAACTCTTGAGAGTGTCACCCACGTTACTGCTCAAAAGAGGAGCTTCATCATGAGAATTTAATTTACCCCTCAAAGCAGGTTCAGTTAACTCGGTTAACCCGCCCCGTCCCGACCACTTTTTGACCACTGGTACCCCCCAATCCCGACCATTTTTCGACCCTTTTTTTTTTTGCTAAAACTTTCGCTTTTGGTGAGAAACATCAAAATTCATAGAGAAATCGCTCACCTGAGGTTTAAAATACTTATTACAGGTAGGAGAGCCTCCTTACCTTACTGGGTTTTCTATCAGGCTGGCACCAAAGAAAACGAGTTCTATGGGAGGATAACTATTTCACACCACTCATAAACGGTATTTATTTATTTACTGTTACGAATTTATATGTAGTACAAGAGTATATTGGTTTTCAAGCAGTAATATAGGCATTATAAGCATTGTTTCACTCACTAATACCTGACCTTTTTTTGCCACATTACCTGATCATCATTTCTAACTGTTTCTTCCTCTAATGCTATGAAAAGTTTGTCCTCCACATTGTCATTGATTGGGGAATCACTCTGGCCCTGAATTTCGTACCGTGGCATGACATGGCTATACTGGCCAGGTCACTGATAACAGGTGAATTGCTGAGAAAAGGGCATGCAGGGGGGGGGAGGAGGTCATGCTGGGTAAGGCATTGTCTCTGCCTGGCATCTTGTTGAGGAAGGTGTCCCGTGTATACGTACCAAAAATGACTCGCGAAAATTGAAAATTGTGGAAATTATGAACCTTGCAATTGCAGGACGTTGAAGTATGTCCTCGGGATTAGCTGTGACAAAACGTGAGGACGTGGAAGTACGTCCTCGGGACGGCACGGGTTAAAGTATTCTGGGAACTCTCAAGGGTGGACACTAGACCAATTGACTGAATATTTAAAGACTCCTTTTTGTTCACATCATACTGTCTCCTGAAACAATTCTCCGTAGTATGACCAAGCTTACTACAATAAGTACATTTACTTTTCTGAAATCTAGAGGTGAAGCTGGTATTTACTTCCTGAGAAACATCATCCTTATTCTCTTTCCTGTTACCTGTATTCTGAGTAGAGGCAACGTACTTATTCTCAGCTTTCCTTTTTTCTCTAGAATATCTCTTGTGAGTGAGAAGATATTCATCAGCTAAAACTGCAGCATCAGACAAATTATCTATTCTTTTCTCATCAAGATATAGGCTTACATCTTTATTAATACACCTTTTGATGTCCTCCAGCAAAATCATCTGCTTAAATTTATCAAAATCAGAATCCACATTCTTAGAATTTAACCACTGCTCTAATAGATCTTCTTTGATTTTTGCATACACAACATGGGATTGCTTATCTTGCTTATAAGTTGTCCTAAATTTTACTCTATAGGCTTCAGGAACAAGCTCATAGGCCTTAAGAATCAAGCTCTTAACTACATCATAATTATCAGATTGATCCTGAGGCAAAAATGCATAAGTTACTTGAGCTTTACCGGTGAGAACAGTTTGAAGGAGTACTGGCCAATACTTTTTGGGCCAATTAAAACTTGTAGCTACCCTCTCGAACAACTGAAAATTCTTTGTTAAATCAGATTCATTAAAAGGAGGGACAAGTTTAACATTTTTAGCCACATCAAAATCATCAGAGCTAGATGATCCAGTTCCAACTTGTTTCATGTGATACTCATGGTCTGCCTGAATCCTAGCTAATTCAATTTGTGGCTGAGCCTGTGCCTGTGCCTCCTGAATACGAGCCTGAAAGTCAGCCTCCTTAGCACGAGCCTGAAAGTCAGCCTCCTTAGCACGAGCCTGAAAGTCAGCCTCCTTAGCACAAGCCTCCTGCAGGGCTAGCTGTAACTTAGCTATTTCAATCTGCGTTTGCTCATTTGGAGGAGTTACATTAAACAAGCTTTCATTAATCATGTCAACAATTTGATCTTTATAATGATGAGAGCGAACAGCAATTCCCAATTGTTGAGCAACAAGCTTAAGTTCATTCTTTGTTCTGTTTTCTACATCACACACTGCACATTTCACAAAAAATCTTTGGCTTCATGAAGTGTAGTAATAGTAGACATCATGAATAAATCTATCTATCTATCTATCTATTGCCAGACGCCTCAATCCCGTTTGGGGTGGCCACAAACAAATCGCATCCAAGTCGCCCTGTCCCCAGCCATTTCACTGCCTTGCTCCCAACTCACACACCCCCTCTCTCATATACATCTCCACCCCATCCCTCCATCTCATCCTCGGCCTCCCCCTCCCTCTTCCCCCCTCCACCTCACTCACATACACTCTCTTCGTCAGTCTTTCACCCTCCATCCTCTCCACATGGCCAAACCACCTCAGTGTGTTCCTCATAACGCTTCCTATCACATCCACATCCACACCACAACGCTCCTTTATATCCTCATTTGTCAGCCTGTCTCTCCATGTGACTCCACAGGCTCCTCTTAAATAACTCATTTCCACTGCTCTCACTCTTGACTTGTGTCCTTCCAACAATGTCCAAGCTTCACTTCCGTACGTTAGAGTTGGTATCACAATATTGTCATGGAGTAACTTTTTCACTTCCATGCTCACTTCCCTGTTTCTTATCACTGCTTTCAAAGAACCAGCAACCTTTCTTCCCTGCTGTACTCTTTCAAGCACTTCACCCTCCAAACCTCCATCCTTACTCATCACACTACCCAAATACTTAAACGTACTCACATTTTCCAATTCCTCACCATCCAACCTCGCTGTACATTCACTAACTTCACAGTCACAAAATATCAAGCAATATCCTTATGATAATTTCCTGAATATCCTGGCGAGGTCGCCAAATTTATGTTACGTAACAGAGAGAGATAATGAATACTTTAAGTGAGAATACTAAAAATCACTACTGTCCCGTAAAGTTCCAGGTTCAAAACAAAAGAGTTAGGTAAAATTACAAGTTAAAGTTTAATGTTCAAACTAACAACCAAACATTCAGGACTCATAAGGATAATGCAATGGCAAAAAAACAGATTAAATATATGGTTAACTGCAATAGCTTCTATTAACACGAAATTAGCAAGTGTAAATTTATTTAAGTCAGCCCTGATTAAATGAGAAAACCGGATAATGCTCAGTGAATGCAAGATAAATCATTACAGATACAAAATATTATTAATAATGGCTGACACCTAAAACACATGAATCACAAAAACCTCACTAGGCCTACGAATCAACACCTTATGCTATACAATACAAGAAAAAATGTAATAACACTTATACTCGAATTACACAGCTGCTAGATGGTTGGAGACTTCCTGAGGACTCACAAAAATAATAACAACTGTACAGGGGAGGACAGAGATGTGAACAAAATGAGAAGTAGATCTAAGTGGCAATTAATGCAGAGACTGAGCTCATTATATAGGGGCTGGCAGAGCTTGATACAACTTGTAAGAAGGACCTTGCAAATGAAGCCATAGGGGACAAAGAGTTGACACTCCTGCACTGAACAACAGAAAAAACGACTTACTCTACTATAAGGGTTGAAGGGGGGAATGAGGTAAAACACGCAAGCCTAGTCACTATGGAAGCCACGAGGTGAATCATGATCAAACATGCAGCATACTGTACGTTAGAATTATACAAAGGATGATGAAATCATAGGCTATGTAACACCTCCCCACAAAGAAAAAAGAAATTTACAAAGGAAATTTCTTATTACTCTAAAACAATCTGTCTAAAGTCTAGATAAGCAATCTGCAATAACATTTTCTTTCCCCTTGACATGTTGTATGTCTAATGAATACTCCTGAAGAAGTAGACTCCATCTTGTCAATCTCTGATTTTTATCTTTAAACTTACTAAGGAATTTCAGTGGGTTATGATCGGTATAAATGACTATGGGGTCAAAACCAGAACACAAATAAAATGAAAAAGGCTGTAAACCCAAAATCAAGGCCAAAAGCTCTTTCTCAATAGTTGAGTAGTTCTTTTGAGGTGGAGTTAACTTCTTGCTGTAATAAGATACAGGGTGTTCAATACCCTGATCATCCTCTTGTAGCAAAACAGCCCCAGCTCCAGTATCACTTGCGTCAATAGCCATCTTAAAAGGCTTAGCAAAATTTGGAGTAGCGAGCACTGGCTGACTTAATAGGATAGCTTTAAGTTTGCTGAAAGAGGATTCACAGTTATTGGTCCAGATAAATTTAACTCCCTTTTTCAGTAGGTCTGTAAGTGGTGATACAAGAATTGAAAAGTTAAGAACAAATCTCCTGTAATAACCTACCATTCCCAAAAATCTTTGTAGCTCTTTCCTACGTTTAGGTCTGGGAAGATCACTTATAACCTGAACCTTAGATGCTGGTGGTGCAACGTGTCCATCACCAATTACGTACCCAAGGTACTGAACTTTAGCTTGACCAAACTCACACTTTGATAAATTAGCTACAAAATTAGCCTCAACCAAACGCTCAAAAAATTTACTGACATGGCATAGGTGATGTTTCCAGTTGTCACTGAAGATTAATACATCATCAATATAAACAACACACCCTGCCAAACCCTCTGTTACAACATTCATGAGCTTCTGAAAAGTGGTTGGTCCATTCTTCATACCATATGGCATTACAGAGCATGAAAAAGTCTTTCCTAGTGTTACAAAACATGAGATCTCCCTAGCACGTTCAGTCATAGGTACTTGCCAGTATCCCTTTAACAAATCAAACTTACTTATGTACCTAGCCTTTCCGATCTTGTCTATGCAATCTTCCACGCGAGGGAGAGGGTAAGTGTCTGTTTTGGTTATCTGATTAACACGTCTGTAGTCAATGCAAAGCCACTGTGACCCACCTGGCTTAGGGACTAGAGTGACAGGAGAACTCCACTCACTCTGACAGGGCTCAATCATCTTGTGGTCCAACAGGTAGCCAAGCTCCTTCTGGATGAGAGGAACTTTCACTGGGTTCACACGGTAAGGAGGCAGTTTAATTGGCTTTGCATCTCCAACATCGACATCATGCATCAACACAGTGGTTCTTCCTGGAATTGCACGGAACAAATGCGGGTACTCCTGCAGTAATGCCGAAAACTCTTACCTTCCCTCGGGAGCTAGATGAGAAAGCTTAGTCTGGAGATCATTCATGATATCAGGATTCTTCCCCAAACTATCACTCAGGCTCATGCTGCATGGGAGAACTTCACTTGTAGACTCAGGTGGAACAGCTACAGTGCAGACTGGGTTATTTTCGTCCCGTCCGTGATATAACTTTAGCATGTTGATGTGACAAAGTTGCGTGTTCTTTCTACGATCTGGTGTGGCGATGACATAGTTGACATCACTGAGTTTCTTCTCCACGAAATAAGGACCACTAAACTTGGCTTGAAGAGGTTGCCCATGCACCGGTAGCAGAATCAAAACCTGATCTCCTGGCTGAAAGTGGCGTAACCTGGACTTCTTATCATACCAAGTCTTCATCTTCTCCTGAGCAGCTCCTAAATTCTCTCTCGCCAGCCGTAAAGCAGTGGACAGCCGTTCTTTGAACTTCATCACATACTCCAGCAGGTTGACATCATCTTCCTCCGACAGCCAGCACTTCTTGAGTAGCGTAAGGGGTCCTCTTACTTCATGGCCAAACAGTAGTTCAAAGAGTGAGAAGCCCAGTGATTCATTTGGAGATTCTCTTGCGGCAAATACAACGAATGGAAGACCTTTATCCTAGTCTTTCTGATGTTCCAAACAGTATTTCTTGAGCATCAATTTGAGTGTTTGATGATATCTCTCCAACGCTCCTTGGGTCTGGGGATGGTAAGCTGAAGACGTGATCTGGGTGATGCCCAACTCATTCAGAGACTGCTTGAAAACATTTGACATGAAATTACTTCCCCGGTCTGACTGTACCTCCTTGGGCAGACCAAACTTGGTGAAGAACCCTAGCATTTCCTTAACCACGTTCTTTGCTGAGATATTTCTAAATGGAATGGCTTCAGGATAACGAGTAGCCATATCAATCAGGGTCAACACATAAGAAAATCCTGAAGAAGTCTTAGGAAGAGGGCCCACAATATCCACCAACAAACGGGTGAATGGCGTCTCAAAAGGAGGAATGGGAACTAGGGGTGCAACGTTTTTGGTCTGATTACACTTCCCCACAACTTGACAGGTGTGACAAGACTTACAATACCAGGAAACAACTCTGAAGATACCTGGCCAGTAGAAGTGTTTCAAAATGCTTGCCACAGGCTTCCTCACTCCAAGGTGTCCTGCCAAACTGGAATCATGAGCCACTCTAATGATATCCTGCCTACAAACACGAGGGATGACAACTTGATGTACAACCTCCCATTCACAGTCGGCTGATGCTGTTGGGGGTCTCCACTTCCTCATCAGTACTCCTGACTTTATATAATAACAAGTAGAAGCACCAGCTGACTCTTCCTCACTGCAAGCAGAGTTAGCTAGACCTTTCAACTCAGGGTCAGCAACCTGCAACTCAACCAACTCTTGACGAGACAAATTATCAACACTACGCGGTACTGCCTCAT
The DNA here is from genome assembly GCF_032717465.1 of Coenobita brevimanus. Classification (NCBI taxonomy): domain Eukaryota; kingdom Metazoa; phylum Arthropoda; class Malacostraca; order Decapoda; family Coenobitidae; genus Coenobita; species Coenobita brevimanus. Next base: position 3,157,118 of record NC_137066.1, read on the forward strand.
CTGGTGAGTGGTCCAAATTAGCAAGAAAAGTGTCAGCTAGGATAACATCATCATCATCATTATCCTCTAAGTCACCAGTAAATTTAGACTTAGCCCTTTTGACAGCACATGTAGAGAACACATCAGGGACATCACAATCCTGGGCCGCAGCCACTGGCTCACTAGACAACTGAGGAGCTGGACACACTTGACTTCCACCAATATCATTTCCAAGTAAGAAAGTTACACCTGACTGTGGGAGTGTCTCAACCAACCCAATCATAACGGAACCATTAACAAAACTAGACTCTAAATTCACTCTGCACAGAGGGACAGAGAAGTAATTATTCCCTACACCTTGTAAGATTACAGTTTCATCAGAGGAATTAACATTAGAGCCTAGAACACTGGTCAGCATAAGGGATTGGCAAGCACCTGTATCACGATATATTTTAACTGATTTCCTGTCATTACTGTCTAGAGGACTGACAAAACCATCAGACAGGAAATTAGCACATGAACTCTCGAGAGTGTCACCCACGTTACTGCTCAAAAGAGGAGCTCCATCATGAGAATTTAATTTACCCCTCAAAGTAGGTTCAGTTAACTCGGTTAAAGAATTCTGGGAACTCTCAAGGGTGGACACTAGACCAATTGACTGAATATTTAAAGACTCCTTTTTGTTCACATCACGCTGTCTCCTGAAACATTTCTCTGTAGTATGACCAAGTTTACTACAATAAGTACATTTACTTTTCTGAAATCTAGAGGTGAAGCTGGTATTTACTTCATGAGAAACATCATCCTTATTCTCTTTCCTGTTACCTGTACTCTGAGTAAAGGCAACGTACTTACTCTCAGCTTTCCTTTTTTCTCTAGAATATCTCTTGTGAGTGAGAACATATTCATCAGCTAAAACTGCAGCATCAGACAAATTATCTATTTTTTTCTCATCAAGATATAGGCTTGCATTTTTATTAATACACCTTTTGAAGTCGTCCAGCAAAATCATCTGCTTAAATTTATCAAAATCAGAATCCACATTCTTAGAATTTAACCACTGCTCTAACAGATCTTCTTTGATTTTTGCATACTCAACATGGGATTGCTTATCTTGCTTATAAGTTGTCCTAAATTTTACTCTATAGGCTTCAGGAACAAGCTCACAGGCCTTAAGAATCAAGCTCTTAACTACATCATAATTATCAGATTGATCCTGAGGCAAAGATGCATAAGTTACTTGAGCTTAACCGGTGAGAACAGTTTGAAGGAGTACGGGCCAATACTTTTTGGGTCAATTAAAACCTGTAGCTACCCTCTCAAACAACTGACAATACTTTGTTAAATCAGATTCATTAAAAGGAGGGACAAGTTTAACATTTTTAGCCACATCAAAATCATCAGAGCTAGATGATCCAGTTCCAACTTGTTTCATGCGATACCCATGGTCTGCCTGAATCTGTTTGCACATTTGACAAAAAATCTTTGGCTTCATGAAGCGTAGTAATAGTAGACATCATGAAGAAATCACAGTCACAAAATATCAAGCAATATCCTTATGATAATTGTAACGATAAGAATTTTTTATCCCACCGGTATTCACCAGTGTAATGATAGTGATATTTATATTCTTACCTGTTGTGGGTACGGATCAATTCATCCATGGGTATACAAGTGGTACTCGACTTAGTATAACAGTTTATAGTAAATATTTATGCAAAGAAAGAATTGTGGTAGCGTTTGTAGTTTTTGGCCGAGTTTAGATTTAATCAGTACCACGGGTGGTCGTCGTTCCCTCAGCGAAGGAATCTTGAATTGGAAGGGGAGTGAATTTGGCTTGAGGATATAATTTCCTTGATTAGGTACACTAATAAAGAAAAGAAAATGATATATATTTTTACTCTACTTTAATAATTCTGTTAATTTCCACAAAACATTTTTTTTTAATTACATGGCCCTTTTTAGTATGAGAGAAGATTGTATATGTTACCAAGGTTTTTGGGTGGTCATTCCTCTAACATTATTACCAGACATAAACAATTTGATACACACGAGGTATGGAGTTGTTGTTCTTTACTTTCCTTTTGACCGTTACTCTTGGGCTCAACAATAGCCTCAAGACCGGGACCTTTTTACGGGCATGAATTGTCTGTTCGGGCTGGCATAGCCTCGAACCAATAAGAATGATTATCTGTGTTCATCTTTCACCCATTTAATATATTCTCCTCATGTAATTTTCTCGATTCCCACATCAAGTCAGTATTATTTACAGTTCATGATCGACAATGTTATATAGTTACTAGAAATACATAATCTCTCGGGCTTGCCTAACCTCGAGGAATAATTAAAAAAAAAAGAAATATAATTACCAAGAATACCCAATCATTCGGGCTTGTTTAGCCTCGAAGTACAATTCAAATATTACATTAATGCTCACAATTACTAAGTTCCTTTACACGCTCCTGATTTTTCTAATACATTAATATTAAAGGAAGAGGACGGTTACTGAATTTGAATTTCACCTTTCCGTTACAAAATCATAACACTTTTAAATTTCTATTCCTTATCTACAAAAAAGAAATTCACTTGATTGGATCATTAATACCATATCATCTACTTTCGGTTTGTAAAATAACTCGTGGGTAGTGTAAGTGTGTATGTAAGAGTCTACGAGCAATACCACGAGAAGGCCTCGTGCACACTTTGACGTCACCGGTGTCTGGGGACTGAACGAACGTCCATTAGATACGACATCTGGGGCTCGAGTGACTACGTTAAACTCTCAACAATATTACTTCGTATAGTCCATAATAAGTAAGGATTAAACAAAGAAAAAGAGGGGGAGAAAGAAGAAATGTGGACGGCTCACCTGAACGAACGTCCATTAGATACGACATCTGGGGCTCGAGTGAGCTCGTCGGGCGCTAGCAACGCCAACTGCTAAATCAAATGAGGTGGTGTTTTTGAAATATGGTGGGTTTCAATTCTCTTTACAATTTATTTAGCAGTGTACCCATGACGCCAGGACTTCTGATCGAATTGGGGAAAATTTGGGATTTAATCCTCACTTAATTTAGATACTAATTCTATCACTATCTCAATTTGAATCTGAGAGCAGCTCATGCCATCTAGTGACGGCCAAGATAAACGGGACTTTAAATCCTCACAAATGACATTATTTAGGCCTTTTGGACTGCTAATCTTACATATTTGGGTTCTAACAGCTTCATCAGTAACATTTCACAACTAGGTTACGGAAAGAATTGTATATTCATCATTATTCTGTTTAAGGTTTTAAACTCGGCGCCCAACAACGACGCACAAAGGAAGGGGACGAGCTGCTAGCATATGTCTTTCATTACTCGGCCAGATGGGGAATTCCCATAGCTCAACATCCACAATTACATCACCCACTGCATAGATACAGAGGTACATACATGTAAAAATAGTTAACCCTACATTAATCATTAATATATGAATTACTACTTAGAGTAGGAACTTATAAACTAATATTCAGGTTACACCCTATCTAACTTAAAATTACAGCACTACTAAACACATACATGAATGTCAAATGTGTGGCACTACACGGCTCCCACGTTCGGAAAACAAATTTTACCCAAGTCAATTTTCTATGACATTTGCATGGATGGAATGTTGTTACTCTGATAACTGCTATGAACACTTTGAATTGGAATACCTTTCCCCACAATCGGTGGCACCTGTCGGTCCACATTAAACACCTGATGCGTACCTCGGAAGGTCGCTTACTCACTACATTAGGAGGTATGATCACTCCTTACTCGAGATGTTATGAGGGAATTTATGCCCCAGTCAGCCTTAGGTTTTGGAGAATAACTTGTCGCTCACCTGAGCTCGATAGGGTCTCTCGAGATTGAGATCACCACGGGAGGCGCTTCCTTACACTCTTCCATTCGCAGTCACATTCACTCTGTTCTTTTGTTTCCAGCTTTCCGCCCGCAAGAGGTGAGCGCTCATTCTGTCCTGAAGACTCCACTACCTCACAAACCGTGCTAACTGTAAGGTGAGGGGATTAGCTACTCCCCACGAAGTAAGGCACTTCCCGGTTCCAACAGGAACTCTTCTCTCTTTCCCTTTTTACACCCTGTCCTCGGGGATGAGTCCACCCGGAACATAACTTTAAGCAGTTATGTTTCACAACATTCGTCACATGCACTAATCTACTTTTCTAACACTCCTCTATGAGTCTCCGAGGGGCATTCCTCACTCGCGGTGGTAATCGCTCATCTTCGGGCTCCGGGGCGAGCTCCTGCTGCAGCGGTTCTAAGAGCCATTCCTCGGTACCGTAATATGGTTTTACCTTTTCAGCAGCCCTTTGTATTTTTTTTCCACTAAATACATTTTCAATTATGTAAACACTTCCATCTAGCAGCACTTCAATCACTTTATACGGGCCGTCCCATTTGGCATTCAGTTTTCTACAGGTACCCGGCTGTATGGTCTCTTTTTTCGCCCACACCAAACTATTGACTTCAACCTTCTGGGCGCTCCTCCGCATGTTGGTCACCTCCCGGTATCGCCTCGTCATCCGTTGGGTCGTATCCTTTATGAGAGAGTGTGCTACCACCAGGTCGTCCTCCTCTGCATCCACAGAAGGCAATAAGGTACCAGTGAGGCGAGGGGGATGGCGTGAGAAGAAGGCATAATAAGGTTGTTGTCCCGTGCTCGAGTGCACCGCTTGATTTATGACGGTTTGACACGATTGAAGCAGCTGAGGCCAACGTAAGGGATGTCCATTGCAGAGAGATGCTAGGATGGTTTTCATAGTCCGATGCATCCTTTCAGTGGTGGAATTTCCCTGGGGATGGTAAGGGGTGACGTAGAACAAGTCCACCTGGTTCCTCCGGCAGAACTTCTTAAACTCTCCACTCGTGAACTCTCCGCCGTTGTCCAGCACGATATCACGTGGCGTCCCAAAATCGGTAAAGTATTGCCCAAGACAGTGTATGATGTGTTGTGTATGTTTATCCCTGAGTGGATAATATTTTACAAACCTACTATAATGATCTATCACAGTAAGGACATAGCGGTAACCCTGAGATCCAGCAACCATATCAGTCAAGTCAAGCCCGATACGTTCCAATGGTTTGCTTACAGGCGGGAAACCTTTCCAACCCAGTTTCACCTTTGAATCTCTGACAAGTAGGACACTGTTTCACATACTCGCATACATCTACCTTTAGATTTGGCCAATAGAATAGTTCTTCGGCTTTCTTAATAGATTTTTTCTGACCTAGATGTCCTGAGGTTTCATGAGCGTGTTTGATAGCTTCTCTACTGATTGACTTAGGAATCACCAAACAATATTGGATGCTACCATCACTTGTTTCACGGGCAAAATATAATAGTTCGTCAATCAGTGCGAACTGGCTCAACATAGCTTTCGGTAGTCTTTTAGCAGGGAGCTTCTCACTACGCAAGTACTTAACTAACTCATCCCACATGGGTTCTTCTCGTTGCTTAGCTCTCATCTCATCTCGACTAAATCCAAGCCAGTTGGTTTCTGACTGGTGGAATATCACTCTGACAGGTCTAGAAAGTTGATCAGCGACTACATTATATTTACCCTTGACGTACTGCACGTTGTAGTCGTACTCACGCATCTCGAGAATCCATCGGTTCATACGTGGGGATTTGGTTTTTCGCTTAAAAATGCTAGTAAGCGGTTGATGGTCTGTCAAGATAGTAAAGTGGGAACCCCACAAGTAATGGTGAAAGTTGCGGCATGTGAGAACAACTGCCAATGCTTCTTTGTCTGTTGCGGAATATTTTCTCTCGCAAGGATTGAGCTTTTTGGAAAAGTAACCAATTGGCAAGTTGGAGTTGTCTGGTTGGATCTGACTCAATACGCCACCAATATGAGTGTTGCTCGCGTCGGTGGTTACAATAAATGGTCGAGTCACGTTGGCTCTTACCAATACTGGCGCATTCACTAAGCTCGACTTCAATTGATCAAAAGCGGATTGACACTCATCTGACCATTCGAACACTACTCTGGATCTGGTTAAGTTAGTTAGGGGAGCTGCTATTTTTGTGAACGAAGGTACGTGTTTTCGGTAGAATCCGCACATTCCAAGGAATCTCCGGACTTCTTTTACTTTGATGGGTCTTTTCACTTTGTTGATAGCCTCTATGTTTTTTGGGTCCGGCGTACTCCCGGCCGCTGAGATTTTATGGCCAAGAAAGGTCACTTCTTTTAACCCAAAGGTACATTTGCTTAAATTTAACTTGGCCCCATTCTGTGAGAGTAAAGTGAATAGTTGCTGTAAGCGACTCAACAACATGGAGAAGTCATCAGCCCAAATTATCAAATCGTCTAAATAATTCTTTACCCAGCCTTGCTTCAACAGTGGAGTAAGAATGTTCTGCATTCGTCGGGAAAATATGGCTGGTGAACATTTTAGTCCGAATGGTAAGTGCCTAAATCTGTAAAGTGTGACTCCATCGCTGAATGTGGTTAAATCACGACTTTCCTCGTCCAACATGATTTGAAAATATGCCTCACGCATATCAAGAGTCACATAGTAGTTATGACCTGCGGCCTGCTCGACTAACTCTTCCAGTCTGGGCAGTGGATAGAAATCCGTGGCTAGGTGTTGATTCACGTGGCGATAATCTAAACACATGCGCTTGCTGCCGTCTGGCTTGTTAACTAATACAATAGGAGATAACCAGGCAGCTGTTGATCTTTCAATAATTTCTCTCTCTTCCATGTCTTGCAACATTTCAGCGATCACCTGTTTAGTTTGTTCAGGGTATCGATAGATCGGTCCATGGCTGGGCTGTGGATTTGCTAATTTAATGTGAACGGGGGGACCGCTGATGGTTCCTAGTTCTCCTTTTTCCAAAATGAAGAGGGGATCGTGTTGCAGAATTACGTTAGCTAATTCTTCTTGTTGAGCTGAATCTAAGTGTGGCCATGTCTGTTCGTCAATTAGCTTTTGGAGTCGTTGAACACGAGTTCCACTTTCATCTGTTCGATCACTGGTAGGGATCAGATCATTATGGATTTTGGTTACTGAGTTGACTGTACTTACAGGAGGGTCGTCAATGATTTCATATGAGCCTAGAATGGTACCTATCCGAAACAGTTTGTCTTGTTTGGCTCTATTATTGAGGGGCAAATAGACTAGGCCCTCTGAATTCACCTGTAATAAGTAAGGGTGACTATTATGACTGAAACGTGCTTGTGGGTAAAATAGTAAAGTGGTTTTAGGCTCCTCACTCACTGGCACGGCAATGAATTTGGTTTGATATGGGGTGAGTCTCTCTACTGTTACAAGATTAATTTGCTTCAACTGTTGAGGGTTCCTGACGGCTCTGATAGGTGTGGCCTGGACTCGTTCAACTTTTCCTTTTCGTCGCGGAACGTAGTTCACGACGTACGGGGCTCCTCCCCACATTAGCACTCATTGTGCACCATTCCAGATCAACGGAGATTGTCCAAGGACATCACATCCCAACAACATTTCAGTAGTCAAGTAGGCGTTCGGAACGACTGGACACCACTGTTGATGAACTTTCTCATCTCCCACTCTGATATCTACTTTGACCATACCCAGGATACGGAGTGGCGCTCCTGTGACTCCCTGTAATCTCGGTGGATTTCTCCTCGTGTTTATTTCTGTTCCTAACCGCTTCGCGGTGGCCTATTTAAGTAAGGTATATCCACTCCCTGTGTCAACAACAGTTTCCACTATTTTATTATTCACGTTGACACTTATTGCGGGCGATGTTATACCTGCGGTTAGTCAAATAGCCTGATGGGGGAACTTTGTTTGAGTGGCGGTCTGCCTCGCATTTGGACTGGGTGGGTGAAATCTGTTATTGCCCCGCATCGCTGCGCTGCGGTTTATGCGCCCTGGGCAATCATTACTGCCTCTACGACATCCCAACCTACGGCAATCAAAACAGTGGCCTGGTGGTGGTTTGGCCCAACATTCTTGCAACGTGTGTGAACTCTTCAGACAATGACTACAGTATTTTCGCCTCGGTGTTACAGGAGTAGATTGTTTTTGATTGAGTTGCTCTAAATTTGTGTTCAAATCCCTTAATTGAGCTTTCAATTCAGTCACTTCCTTGTCTGACTCGGATTGGCAGTTATCATGGGATGGTCTTGGTGGATTATCAACTACATTGGTATCTGAGGGATCTTCATTTTTATTGTCTCTATCCGGCATTGCATTAACTCTGGTGGTATACCTCTCTTCGAGAAGCTGCCTTTCATTTTCAATCCTGTCAATGAATTTACGGAGTGGATATCCGTCATCAAGGTAACCTTCCAATTTTTCCCTAGACTCGAGCGGAAGACCATACCACAGTTTCTTCTTGATCCGTTTATCTCGCGAGGGAAACTTTTCATTCGGGAACTTTGTTTCGAGAGCCGCATGCTTACACATGAACCTATGTACAAACGCCTTGGGGGATTCCTCCCAGTCATAGGTCATGTTCTCTAACTCTTGCCAAGCTCGATCTACACTCAGCTCGATGGCAAACTCCGCATTCAAGAATTTTTTAAGCTCGGGCCATGACAGTGCAAAATGTTTCTTTTGATAATTATGAATAAAAGTGGCCAATTCGGAACCCATTCGACTTTTGGCAACCTGGATTCTGGTTGCGTTGCTGGTATGAGTTTGTTCCACCGCCTCACAAAACATTTCGAGGCAAGATGTAGCTTCTATCCCTTGCAGGTGATATAATTCCAAAATTGGGATATCGCGCAGTTTTGTGAGAGAGTGGTGTGAACTCATAATGTGTGAACAAGGGGTCGAGTGTGAAAGCAGCGTTCTGTTAATAGCACCGAACTGTTCCTCAGCCTCATCCATTTGAATGGTTACATGATCTCGCCCTACTTGTGACGGACGATCAGCTTCCGGCTGTGACTGAGCAAACAACTGTCCATACAGAGACATGGTGACTAATGTACTATTCTTACTCAAAAAAAAAAGGAAATTAAATTTTGAAATGTCTCTTTACCTTTCACTTCCCTTCATTTTCTCACCAACGCCACCAATTTGGGAACGATGAATATCCCACCGCTATTGCCACCAGTGTAATGCTAAGAACTTTTTATCTCACCGGTATTCACCAGTGTAATGATAGTGATATTTACATTCTTACCTGTTGTGGGTACGGATCAATTCATCCATGGGTATACAAGTGGTACTCGAATTAGTATAACAGTTTATAGTAAATATTTATGCAAAGAAAGAATTGTGGTAGCGTTTGTAGTTTTTGGCCGAGTTTAGATTTAATCAGTACCACGGGTGGTCGTCGTTCCCTCAGCGAAGGAATCTTGAATTGGAAGGGGAGTGAATTTGGCTTGAGGATATAATTTCCTTGATTAGGTACACTAATAAAGAAAAGAAAATGATATATATTTTTACTCTACTTTAATAATTCTGTTAATTTCCACAAAACATTTTTTTTTAATTACATGGCCCTTTTTAGTATGAGAGAAGATTGTATATGTTACCAAGGTTTTTGGGTGGTCATTCCTCTAACATTATTACCAGACATAAACAATTTGATACACACGAGGTATGGAGTTGTTGTTCTTTACTTTCCTTTTGACCGTTACTCTTGGGCTCAACAATAGCCTCAAGACCGGGACCTTTTTACGGGCATGAATTGTCTGTTCGGGCTGGCATAGCCTCGAACCAATAAGAATGATTATCTGTGTTCATCTTTCACCCATTTAATATATTCTCCTCATGTAATTTTCTCGATTCCCACATCAAGTCAGTATTATTTACAGTTCATGATCGACAATGTTATATAGTTACTAGAAATACATAATCTCTCGGGCTTGCCTAACCTCGAGGAATAATTAAAAAAAAAAGAAATATAATTACCAAGAATACCCAATCATTCGGGCTTGTTTAGCCTCGAAGTACAATTCAAATATTACATTAATGCTCACAATTACTAAGTTCCTTTACACGCTCCTGATTTTTCTAATACATTAATATTAATGGAAGAGGACGGTTACTGAATTTGAATTTCATCTTTCCGTTACAAAATCATAACACTTTTAAATTTCTATTCCTTATCTACAAAAAAGAAGTTCACTTGATAGGATCATTAATACCATATCATCTACTTTCGGTTTGTAAAATAACTCGTGGGTAGTGTAAGTGTGTATGTAAGAGTCTACGGGCAATACCACGAGAAGGCCTCGTGCACACTTTGACGTCGCCGGTGTCTGGGGACTGAACGAACGTCCATTAGATACGACATCTGGGGCTCGAGTGACTACGTTAAACTCTCAACAATATTACTTCATACAGTCCATAATAAGTAAGGATTAAACAAAGAAAAAGAGGGGGAGAAATAAGAAATGTGGACGGCTCACCTGAACGAACGTCCATTAGATACGACATCTGGGGCTCGAGTGAGCTCGTCGGGCGCTAGCGACACCAACTGCTAAATCAAATGAGGTGGTGTTTTTGAAATATGGTGGGTTTCAATTCTCTTTACAATTTATTTAGCAGTGTACCCATGACGCCAGGACTTTTGATTGAATTGGGGAAAATTTGGGATTTAATCCTCACTTAATTTAGATACTGATTCTATCACTATCTCAATTTGAATCTGAGAGCAGCTCATGCCATCTAGTGATGGCCAAGATAAACGGGACTTTAAATCCTCACAAATGACATTATTTAGGCCTTTTGGACTGCTAATCTTACATATTTGGGTTCTAACAGCTTCATCAGTAACATTTCACAACTAGGTTACGGAAAGAATTGTATATTCATCATTATTCTGTTTAAGGTTTTAAACTCGGCGCCCAACAACGACGCACAAAGGAAGGGGACGAGCTGCTCGCATATGTCTTTCATTACTCGGCCAGATGGGGAATTCCCATAGCTCAACATCCACAATTACATCACCCACTGCATAGATACAGAGGTACATACATGTAAAAATAGTTAACCCTACATTAATCATTAATATATGAATTACTACTTAGAGTAGGAACTTATAAACTAATATTCAGGTTACACCCTATCTAACTTAAAATTACAGCACTACTAAACACATACATGAATGTCAAATGTGTGGCACTACATAATATCCTGAATATCCTGGTGAGGTCGCCAAATTTATGTTATGGAACAGAGAGAGATAATGAATACTTTAAGTGAGAATACTAAAAACCACTACTGTCCCGTAAAGTTCCAGGTTCAAAACAAAAGAGTTACGTAAAATTACAAGTTAAAGTTTAATGCTCAAACTAACAACTAAACATTCAGGACTCATAAGGATAATGTAATGGCAAAAAAACGTTAAATATATAGTTAACTGCAATAGCCTCTATTAACACGAAATTAGCAAGTGTAAATTTATCTAAGTCAGCCCTGATAAAATGAGAAAACCGGATAATGCTCAGTGAATGCAAGATATATTATTACAGATACAAAATATTATTAGTAATGGCTGACACCTAAAACACATGAATCACAAAAACCTCACTAGGCCTACGAATCAACACCTTATGCTATACAATACAAGAAAAAATGTAATAACACTTATACTCGAATTACACAGCTGCTAGATGGTTGGAGACTTCCTGAGTACTCACAAAAATAATAACAACTGTACAGGGGAGGACAGAGATGTGAACAAAATGAGAAGTAGATCTAAGTGGCAATTAATGCAGAGACTGAGCTCATTATATAGGCGCTGGCAGAGCTTGATACAACTTGTAAGAAGGACGCGCAAATGAAGCCATAGGGGACAAAGAGTTGACACTCCTGCTCTGAACAACAGAAAAAACGACTTACTCTACTATAAGGGTAGAAGGGGGGAATGAGGTAAAACACGCAAGCCTAGTCACTATGGAAGCCACGAGGCGAATCGTGATCAAACATGCAGCATACTGTACGTTAGGGAGTATGAGGGAGACAGAGTGATAATCCGATAATTGGTAGTCAAATTGGCAACGTTGCACTCGGGGAAATTCCAACTTCTGCCACACCCTGAACGGACTTCTTGCTGCGAAAGGACTATAGTGTAATGAGTGGATGCTCTAGCGGGATTTAACTAAGACTACGGGATAAAATTCCCCAAGCAGTATACATACATTGTCATGCACACATGCTGAATTTAGTACTGGGCGACTGCATAAAGAATACCACTGACATCTCTTCATTTTTTCAATTATCAATACACTTTACACATTTCTTTAACAGTAACACAGAGAACCAACTTTTCACAGAGGCACAGAAAGGAGATCATCAGGTTTTGACACTAGAAAGACCTACTATAACTAGATGGTCTTACTATTATAGGTCAGTGTCAAAGGATATGCTTCGCTATGGAAGTTTGCTATCAGTTCTTTATATAGTTTCAGAGGGTTCTGATTCAGGAGCTGCGGTAGAAGCAAATGGACTGGACAAAAAGTTAGTCTTTCAGGTTCGTAATGGATCTACATATTATTGAACAAGTCCTTCAATTATCAATACACTTTACACATTTCTTTAACAGTAACACAGAGAACCAACTTTTCACAGAGGCACAGAAAGCAGATCTTCAGGTTTTGACACTAGAAAGACCTACTATAACGAGATGGTTTTACTATTATGGGTCAGTGTCAAAGGTTACGCTTCGCTATGGAAGTTTGCTATCAGTGTTTCATACAGTTTCAGTGGGTTCTGATTCAGGAGCTGCGGTAGAAGCAAATGGACTGAACAAAAAGTTAGTCTTTCAGGTTCGTAATGGATCTACATATTATTGAACAAGTCCTTAGAGTTACCAATAGTTTGTCAGAAGAGCTTCAAGCTAAGGAAGCCTTACTATCTGAAGCTTGCTCTCTCATACAGTAAACTATTAAGGAATTGCAGGTCTTGAGAAAGCACGAGGCTTACTCTGATATTTTCGACATAGCTAAAGATTTTACTTCAACATATGAGCCAGATACCAACTTGGAAAATTCAAATAAGTTGAGCAGACCTAAGCCTAAGAGAATTCAGAAGGTATCATCAGGACTAAAGAGCTTCTTTTTTAAATGATTCAGCTCTAAGAAGAAATGAGGTGAATACTTGTATTGCTCCAAAGACTGAAATCAAGAGAACCTATTTTGATAGATTTCTCTCAGAGCTTGATATTCGCTTCACACAAAACATGCCCCTAACAGAAGCAAAGAATGCACTTGATTGCAGTTCCAGAGACTTTCTAGAATATGAGAAGCTTTCTATTATAGTACAATCTAACAAAGATATATACATACATGAAATTCTAGTTTTCCAAATATCTGTTGCAAAAAGACATTTTCTAAGTAAGAGTGACAAGCCAAAGGATCTGTTTTAATTATATGAACTAAAACCATTCGATTGTGCGTATTCAGAAATAGTAAAATTTATCAAAATTCTTATCATCCTTCCGTAACTACTGCAGGCAATGAACGACTTTTTTTCAGTACTTAGCTTAGTCAAGACATATCTAAGAACCTCAATGAGAAATGATCGCTTAAGTGACTTGCTACTTATGGCCTCATAAAATCTATCTATCTATTACCAGATGCCTCAATCCCTTACGGGGTGGCCACAAACAAATCGCCTACACGTCGCCCTGTCCCCCACCATTTCACTGCCCTGCTCCCAACTCACACACCCCTCTCTCATATACCTCTCCACCGCATCCCTCCATCTCATCCTCAGCCTCAGAAAATGAACTTGTTAAAAAACTTTAACACCCTGGTTGCTAACTTTGCAAAGAAGAGATCACGGAGATATCCACTGTTGCAGTAGTTTATTCATTTGTCAATGCAATAAATATACGTAGTTTAATTTTCAATTTTCACTAGTGATTTCTTAAATCAATATACTCTTCTTACGTGAGCCTCTCGCAAATTTAAAAACCATTTTATTTCTCCCACCTCTTAGTGTAGAGCTTACTTTTTCACATTGCTTTATATGGTTCTTGGTATTTGGGGGGCAAATAAGCTAAAAGCTTTCCATTTTTAATTCAATTACAAGTTTACAACTTTTCATTCTCAATTTTATATTAATTATCTTTTCATCAGACTGTAAATATGAAGTCAGTTTAAGCTTTCACCAATACAAATATTTTAAATGCTGTTTGGTCTATTATCCAAGGTCATTAGCATATAATACAGTGATATGTACTTTACCATGCATTTTAAATTGCATATTAAACTTCACACAGAAATACTGCCATTACTAGAATATCCATTAGTGTGTCTTTCAGGAAGTAATTGGTTTCACCAATAATTTTATACACACTATATATTTGTTTACTGCTTTAATTCTCTAAATACAGCTTTCATGTGGCTTCAAAATGCTCGCTCGCCACCCCACCCATGTGGGGAGGTGGGAGTAGGGGGGCCTCCTAAATAGCCTATGCCCCCCCCCCAAAGGAAAATTGAAATGACACCCCTGCTCCCAGCCATTCATTTATGCAACAGGTCAACTCTGGAACTCTCTCTCTCTGTCTGTATTTCCTACTTCCTATGATCTCCTGTCTTTCCAACGCAGTGTGTCCAGGCATCTCAAAATGAAAGGATCTTGAATTTGGCTCTCTTTGTATTATTTTTGTTTCTTCTTGGAAGGAACGGTTTCCGGGCTCCTAGCCTTTGGTTTCTTCTTTCTTGCATAAAAAAAAAAGTTCAGCGTCTGTGCAGTTTGTATATCTTCGGTACTTGTGTAATAGTGAAGTGTTGTTGGCAAGCAATAAGTGTAATTGCAGTTAGTGAAATATTATACATCACCGGTACATGTGAATACAATGAAGTGAAGCTGGCAAGCATTAAATGTAATTGTTTGGAAAATAAAGACAGTGAACTTTAGTAGCCAGTGTTTATTTACAACACCTGAGCTGATCTTGTGTGCTGTACATCGAAAGGCTGACCATAGGAAGAACGGCTCACTAGGCAACGTCCTTACTATACTGTATTACTGCTGTTGGAGCCTGTGGCAGCGTGGGACGAGGAAGTAACAACATGCTAAAGATTACATATCTTTAAGTTTCCCTCAGATTTTTAAAAGAGATAAATATATACTTTGTAAATATAAATTTCCCTCAAGAAACTATAAGTATGCTACAAAAGTGTGTACACTATATAGCCTACCCTAAAAACTTCTTTAAGAGTATGTCACAGTACAGTATTCAGAGAAAAAGCAGATACTGTCTTATTAACCTAAGGATTAAATTTCTTAAAACACAAATATTCTAAAACCCTTAAACTTCATTCCAATAAGAGTCGAGTGTTTTTAAAATGGTCCCAACTGAATTAAATTTTACAAGTGTTCTCGCATTACTAAATTTTAGATCACTGAAGATGACATCAAAACATGTTGAAATGTCTTACAATAAAGATTATTTTTATTCTCGCCCTCACCAGAATGTTCCCACTGAAACAAACAGGACGTAAACAGATGACAAAAATTAAATTTAACATGAAATACTCAGCATTGTAACACACACACCCACCCACACACACACACACACACACACACACACACACACATGCAGATACACTCAGACAGAAACACACGCAGACAGGGACAGACAAAGACAAACAAAGACACACAGAGACACAGACACACGTAGGCACAAACAGGCAAAGACACACAAAGACACACAGACAAACACAAACAGAAGCAGAAACATACACACAAAGACACACAGGCACGCCTACAGGCACACAAACAGGCACACACAAAGACACATGCACACAGACATAATCACACACAGATATACACAGGCATGCAGACACAAATACACACATTGACGCACACAGACACACACAAAGAGACAGACACACACAGAAAAACTGACACACACAGACACAAACGACACAGACGCAGACACATATACACACAGATACATCTACATACATACACACACAATGTACACACACATACGCGCGCGTCGTTAGTTACATTTTTACACAAATGTGAGCTGCTTCCAACACTTTTCATTTATTTATTCAGTTCTTTCTCAATGACTATAGCTAATTCCCACTTGGTCAAATTAGTGAGGTAATCTACATGCAACACTAGGAATCTGGTACTCTGTGACACCGTGAACGTACAGTATGTCGTCTTTGTGTGAGACATTTCAACCGATGGAAAACCCTGCAGGATTGCTTGAAGGAACAAGTCATTACAAGGTCAGCGCCAAAGCAGTTACTAGACAACGTCCAGCCCTTCAGTCATGTGGCCAGGGCATTCTTAGAGGACAAGTGCAAAAGCTAGAGCAACAAAACATAGGAACTCCTTGATCTGAAGAGATCTGTTCCACTACCAGATACACTGATGAGTAAACTAGAAAAAGAGTACAGAGTAGAAAGTTAAAAAAATACAGTGCAAACTACATTGTGTGAAAATAGTGCGTGGACCAACTCTGGGAAACCGAAACTGATGCCAAGTCAACCAGATAAAGTATAGACTAACACGGAAATGGAAGCACTCTCACTCTGCATAAAGTTTCACGCGGGAGAGACCAACAAAAAATTATATAGACGTACAGTATATAATATATATAAGTGGGGCGACAGGGATGTGGAAATGGGGTTCATCCAGGGTGTTAGGGCATGCTATGCCTCATAGCACGCTATGACACCCTGGATGGACAACCTAATGTACTACCACGACGTTATAGAACTGCTTTGAGTGAACTAGGCAAAAATGAAACCATAATGATAACTATATACCTCAGACAATGGTGGTGATATGGTAACCAAGAAAAAAAGTGAGTGCAAAGAAAAAATGACAAATGTGTGTAATCTTTACCTATATATGAAAAGTAATATGGATATCCAAACAATGAATATGATAAATTCAACATCGAAAACAGAAAAATACTTAAACGAACAGAAAAAGGGATACAGTTATTAAACCTACTTGAAGAAAAGCCTCGTCCCCCAAAAAGGAGAGGTCGACTGAAAGTGAACGAGGAGGGCTTTCCAATGAGGCTGATAGCATCTGGCATTGAAAGTGCCCCCCACAACTTGACTAAGGTGCGCATCTAAGAAATTTCTCATATTTCATCGAAAAGCTCAAGGACGTGGGCTTCTGCAATAAGAAAAAAGGCAAGTTTCGACGTAAAGTCATTCTTCACCAACGAACTGATAGAGGGGGCCATGCAGGCAGTACGATGTGCAGTGGACGACATCAAAGATTAGGAGATACCAATACCAAGATCTGGCTACATCGAAATATTATCAATGTGTGTTAAATTCGGATCATTTACTTTCAACAGAGAGGAATATAGGCAACACAAGGGTCTAGCCGTGGGCGTCATTCTTTCTGCTTTCATGGCTTGCCAATATATAGAAGCATTAGAACCTGACTACTAAGGAGAATCGTAGGTACGGGTGCAACTTAGTTGAGATATGTGTACGATGTCTTAGTAATGGTGTCAATAGACGTAACCGAGGGGTTTAAGTAGATAGAGGAGGTTATGTGGTTGTATGGTCGATGGAAGTGGTACCAGGAGAGAAAGTAATGGTGAGGCGTTGTAGATGTCAGTGTAGGCCTTCTCTGTTTCGCTATCCTCTTCGTATTTTAAGTGGGATGATGAAATAGGCAGACTGGGGTCGATGGAGTTTCTTGTGAGAAAGTTACATGAATAAAAGTTAAGAGCTTGGCGTGACCCTTGTTTGGTTAGTAGCAGTTTGTGCTTGCTGATGCCTTCCCACTCTCTCTCTAGCTCTTACTTTCGTTGTCCTTCCTTCTTCCCTTGAAGTCTCTGGTTCTCTGAATCTCCTACATGTGATTTCGGACTTATATCCCCGTCTGACTTCCGGATAAAGTGTGTGTGTGTGTGTGTGTGTGTGTGTGTGTGTGTGTGTGTGTGTGTGTGTAGGATCACACTTCAGACACACGAACAGCGCATGTCATCCTGTGTTTGGAATACCTGGGTGTCTGGCTACGGGGATGTGTAACTAAACCTTCCTGAAGAACTGAGACATAACTTCCTGTAACTATATAATTACATAGTTACATAATAACAACTGTTACATAATACTGTCATAACATATTAATGCCTACAGTGGTGCCTAAGGACAATGTAATAGTGCCTAAGGACACCAATATTTTAAATAAATTGATATTGTTAAACATGAATGATGACAGTTCACAGTAGAGGAGAAAGTTTGTAAAAATTCCCCTGTTAGACACTACAACATAGAGAACAAACGAGAGAGCTAAATGCTCAATATGCCGTAAACAAACAAACAAAGATGACTTTATTCACTATCCCTCTGCGCACAACTAAAATGCCAAGTCTGGATTTGTCATAGGATTTTTCCTAAGGGCATACAGAAATTGCCGTAATGAGATTATACAGGATGATATTAAATACATTATAGAAGCCTGTAAGAGGCTGTGACATCCGGTAGGCATGTTGTTAAAACTAAAAAGAAAGGCAATTGACATCACTGAAAAGGCAATAGATAATGCCAATGTTCAATCAGAAGATAACACTACAAGATACCAATCTGTCCCCAACTCAGCCAAAGCTTCGGCTATCAATAATTACTTAAGGAATTCAGGCCTTAGGATCTCAGCATCTTCAGGACGTAAACTAGGAGAAATAGTAAAACAAAACAAAAAATGAAAGGAATTAAAATGAGAACAGCGTAATATACAGGATACCGTGCAGTGGATGCTCAAAACGTACATAGAGGAAACAGGACAAGGAATGGATATACTGTACAGTAGGGATAGCAGAACACAGGGCAGATGTAATCGTGCTGTGCACAGAATATCTAATTACTTAGTGTTGCGCAAAGATCAGCAGTCATTTCCCCAAGTTGGAAGAAGCTAGTCATTTATATATATTGTTACATAGCCTATGATTTCATCATCCTTTGTGTAATTTTAACGCATAGTATGCTGCATGTTTGATCACGAGCGTGTTCTACCTCACTCCCCCCCTCCTCCCTTATAGTAGAGTAAGTCGTTCTTTCTGTTGTTCAGAGCAGGATTGTCAACTCTTTGTCCCCTCTGGCTTCATTTGCGCGTCCTTCTTACAAGTTGTATCAAGCTCTGCCGGCCCCTATATAATGAGCTCAGTCTCTACATTAATTGCCACTTAGATCTACTCCTCATTTTGCTCACATCTCTGTCCTCCCCTGTACAGTTATTATTATTGTGAGTGCTCAGGAAGTCTCCAACCATCTAGCAGCTGTGTGTAATTTGAGTATAACTGTTGTTGCATTTTTTCTTGTACTGTGTAGCATAAGGTGTTAATTCTTAGGCCTAGTAAGGTTTTTGTGATTGATGTAAGGTTTTGTGTCTGCCAATTGTTAATAATAGTTTGTATCTGTAATAATTTATCTTGCATTCACTGAGTATTATCTGGTTTTTCATTTTATCAGGGCTGACTTAGATAAATTTACTCTTGCTAATTTCGTGTTAATAGAGGCTATTGCAGTTAACCATATATTTAACCTGTTTTTTGCCATTACATTATCCTTATGAGTCCTGAATGTTTTGTTGTTAGTTTGAGCATTAAACTTTAACTTGTAATTTTACCTAACTCTTTTGTTTTGAACCTGGAACTTTACGGGACAGTAGTGACTCTTAGTATTCTCACTTAATGTGTACATTATCTTTCTCTGTTCCGTAACATAAATTTGGCGACCTCTTATCAGGATATTCAGGATATTATCATAAAGATATTGCTTGATATTTTGTGACTGTGATTTATTCATGATGTCTACTATTACTACACTTGATGAAGCCAAAGATTTTTTGTCAAATGTGCAAACAGTGTGTGATGTAGAAAACAGAACAAAGAATGAACTTAAGCTTGTTGCTCAACAATTGGGAATTGCAGTTCACTCTCATCATTCTAAAGATCAAATTGTTGGCATGATTAATAAGAGCTTGTTTAATGTAACTCCTCCAAATGAGCAAACGCAGATTGAATAGCTAAGTTACAGCTAGCCCTGCAGGAGGCTCGTGTTAAGGAGGCTGAATTTCAAGCAAATGCTAAGGAGGCTGAATCTCAGGCTCGGATTCAGGAGGCACAGATACAGGCTCAGGCACAAATTGAACTAGCTAGGATTCAGGCAGATCATGAGTATCGCATGAAACAAGTTGGAACTGGATCATCTAGCTCTGATGATTTTGATGTGGCTAAAAATGTTAAACTTGTCCCTCCTTTTAATGAATCTGATTTAACAAAGTATTGTCAGTTGTTTGAGAGGGTAGCTACAGGTTTTAATTGGCCAAAAAAGTATTGGCCAGTACTCCTTCAAACTGTTCTCACCGGTAAAGCCCAAGTAACTTATGCATCTTTGCCTCAGGATCAATCTGATAATTATGATGTAGTTAAGAGCTTGGTTCTTAAGGCCTATGAGCTTCTTCCTGAAGCCTATAGAGTAAAATTTAGGACAACTTATAAGCAAGATAAGCAATCCCATGTTGAGTATGCAAAAATCAAAGAAGATCTGTTAGAGCAATGGTTAAATTCTAAGAATGTGGATTCTGATTTTGGTAAATTTAAGCAGATGATTTTGCTGGAGGACTTCAAGAGGTGTGTTAATAAAGATGTAAGCCTATATCTTGATGAGAGAAGAATAGATAATTTGTCTGATGCTGCAGTTTTAGCTGATGAATATGTTCTCACTTACAAGAGATATTCTAAAGAAAAAGGGAAAGCTGAGAGTAAGTACGTTGCCTCTACTCAGAGTACAGGTAACAGGAAAGAGAATAAAGATGATGTTTCTCAGGAAGTAAATACAAGCTTCACCTCTAGATTTCAGAAAAGTAAATGTACTTATTGTAGTAAGCTTGATCATACTACGGAGAAATGTTTCACGAGACAGCGTGATGTGAAGAAAAAGGAGTCTTTAAATATTCAGTCAATTGGTCTAGTGTCCACCCTTGAGAGTTCCCAGAGTTCTTTAACTGAGTTAACTGAACCTGCTTTGAGGGGTAACGTAAATTCTCATGATGGAGCTCCTCTTTTGAGCAGTAACGTGGGTGACACTCTCAAGAGTTCATGTGCTAATTTCCTGTCTGATGGTTTTGTCAGTCCTCTGGACAGTAATGACAGGAAATCAGTTAAAATATATCGTGATACAGGTGCTTGCCAATCCCTCATGCTGACCAGTGTTCTAGGCTCTAATGTTAATTCCTCTGATGAAACTGTAATATTACAAGGTGTAGGGAATAATTACTTCTCTGTCCCTCTGGGCAGAGTGAATTTAGAGTCTGGTTTTGTTAATGGTTCCGTTATGGTTGGGTTGGTTGAGACACTCCCACAGTCAGGTGTAACTTTCTTACTTGGAAATGATATTGGTGGAAGTCAAGTGTGTCCAGCTCCTCAGTTGTCTAGTGAGCCAGTGACTGCGACCCAGGATTGTGATGTCCCTGATGTGTTCTCTGCATGTGCTGTCACTAGGGCTAAGTCTAAAATTACTGGTGACTTAGAGGATAATGATGATGATCATGTTATCCTAGCTGACACTTTTCTTGCTAATTTGGACCACTCACCAGATGAGGCAGTGCGTAGTGTTGATAATTTGTCTCGTCAAGAGTTGGTTGAGTTGCAGGTTGCTGACCCTGAGTTGAAAGGTCTAGCTAACTCTGCTTGCAGTGAGGAAGAGTCAGCTGGTGCTTCTACTTGTTAGTATATGAAGTCAGGAGTACTTATGAGGAAGTGGAGACCCCCAACAGTATCAGCCGACTGTGAATGGGAGGTTGTACATCAAGTTGTCATCCCTCGTGTTTGTAGGCAGGATATCATTAGAGTGGCTCATGATTCCAGTTTGGCAGGACACCTTGGAGTGAGGAAGACTGTGGCACGCATTTTGAAACACTTCTACTGCCCAGGTATCTTCAGGGATGTTTCCTGGTATTGTAAGTCTTGTCACACCTGTCAAGTTGTGGGGAAGTTTAATCAGACCGAAAAGGTTGCACCTCTAGTTCCCATTCCTCCTTTTGAGGCGCCATTCACCCGTGTGTTGGTGGATATTGTGGGCCCTCTTCCTAAGACTTCTTCAGGATTTTCTTATGTGTTGACCCTGATTGATATGGCTACTCGTTATCCTGAAGCCATTCCACTTAGAAATATCTCAGCAAAGAACGTGGTTAAGGAAATGCTAGGGTTCTTCACCAAGTTTGGTCTGCCCAAGGAGGTACAGTCAGACCGGGGAAGTAATTTCATGTCAAATGTTTTCAAGCAGTCTCTGAAAGAGTTGGGCATCTCCCAGATCACGTCTTCAGCTTACCATCCCCAGACCCAAGGAGCGTTGGAGAGATATCATCAAACACTCAAATCGATGATCAGGAAATACTGTTTGGAACATCAGAAAGACTGGGATAAAGGTCTTCCATTCGTTGTGTTTGCCGCAAGAGAATCTCCAAATGAATCACTGGGCTTCTCACCCTTTGAACTACTGTTTGGCCATGAAGTAAGAGGACCCCTTAAGTTACTCAAGGAATGCTGGCTGTCGGAGGAAGATGACGTCAACCTGCTGGAGTATGTGATGAAGTTCAAAGAACGGCTGTCCACTGCTTTACAGCTGGTGAGAGAGAATTTAGGAGCTGCTCAGGAGAAGATGAAGACTTGGTATGATAAGAAGTCCAGGTTACGCCACTTTCAGCCAGGAGATCAGGTTTTGATTCTGCTACCGGTTCATGGGCCACCTCTTCAAGCCAAGTTTAGTGGTCCTTATTTCGTGGAGAAGAAACTCAGTGATGTCAACTATGTCATCGCCACACCAGATCGTAGAAAGAACAAGCAACTTTGTCACATCAAAATGCTAAAGTTATATCACAGGCGGGACGAAAATAATCCAGTCTGCAATGTAGCTGTTCCACCCGAGTCTGCAAGTGAAGTTCTCCCATGCAGCATGAGCCTGAGTGATAGTTTGGGGAAGAATCCTGATATCATGAATGATCTCCAGACTAAGCTTTCTCATCTACCTCCCGAGGAAAGGCAGGAGTTTTCGGCATTACTGCAGGAGTACCCGCAAGTGTTCCGTGCCACTCCAGGAAGAACCACTGTGTTGATGCATGATGTCGATGTTGGAGACGCAAAGCCAATTAAACTGCCTCCTTACCGTGTGAACCCAGTGAAAGTTCCTCTCATCGAGAAGGAGCTTGGCTACCTGTTGGACCACAAGATGATTGAGCCCTGTCAGAGCGAGTGGAGTTCTCCTGTCACTCTAGTCCCTAAGCCACGTGGGTTACAGCGGCTTTGCATCGACTACAGACGTGTTAATCAGATAACCAAAACAGACACTTACCCTCTCCCTCGTGTGGAAGATTGCATAGACAAGATTAGAAAGGCTAGGTACATAAGTAAGTTTGATTTGTTAAAGGGATACTGGCAAGTACATATGACTGAACGTGCTAGGGAGATCTCATGTTTTGTAACACTAGGAAAGACTTTTGCATGTTCTGTAATGCCATATGGTATGAAGAATGCACCAGCCACATTTCAGAAGCCATGAATGTTGTAACAGAGGGTTTGGCAGGGTGTGTTGTTTATATTGATGATGTATTAATCTTCAGTGACAACTGGAAAGATCACCTATGCCATGTCAGTAAATTTCTTGAGCGTTTGGTTCAGGCTAATCTTGTAGCTAATTTATCAAAGTGTGAGTTTGGTCAAGCTAAAGTTAAGTACCTTGGGTATGTAATTGGTGATGGACATGTTGCACCACCAGCAGCTAAGGTTCAGGTTATAAGTGATCTTCCCAGACCTAAAAGTAGGAAAGAGCTACAAAGATTTTTGGGAATGGTAGGTTATTACAGGAGATTTGTTCTTAACTTTTCAATTCTTGTATCACCACTTACAGACCTACTGAAAAAGGGAGTTAAATTTGTCTGGACCGATAACTGTGAATCCTCTTTCAGCAAACTTAAAGCTATCCTATTAAGTCAGCCAGTGCTCGCTACTCCAAATTTTGCTAAGCCTTTTAAGATGGCTGTTGATGCAAGTGATACAGGAGCTGGGGCTGTTTTGCTGCAAGAGGATGATCAGGGTATTGAACATCCTGTATCTTATTACAGTAAGAAGTTCACTCCACCTCAAAAGAACTACTCAACTATTGAGAAAGAGCTTTTGGCCTTGATTTTGGGTTTACAGCATTTTTCATTTTATTTGTGTTCTGGTTTTGACCCCATAGTCATTTATACCGATCATAACCCACTGAAATTCCTTAGCAAGTTTAAAGATAAAAATCAGAGATTGACAAGATGGAGTCTACTTCTTCAGGAGTATTCATTAAACATACAACATGTCAAGGGGAAAGATAATGTTATTGCAGATTGCTTATCTAGACTTTAGACAGATTGTTTTAGAGTAATAAGAAATTTCCTTTGTAAATTTCTTTTTCTTTGTGGGGAGGTGTTACATAGCCTATGATTTCATCATCCTTTGTGTAATTTTAACGCACAGTATGCTGCATGTTTGATCACGAGCGTGTTCTACCTCACTCCCCCCGTCCTCCCTTATAGTAGAGTAAGTCGTTCTTTCTGTTGTTCAGAGCAGGAGTGTCAACTCTTTGTCCCCTCTGGCTTCATTTGCGCGTCCTTCTTACAAGTTGTATCAAGCTCTGCCGGCCCCTATATAATGAGCTCAGTCTCTACATTAATTGCCACTTAGATCTACTCCTCATTTTGCTCACATCTCTGTCCTCCCCTGTACAGTTATTATTATTGTGAGTGCTCAGCAAGTCTCCAACCATCTAGCAGCTGTGTGTAATTTGAGTATAACTGTTGTTGCATTTTTTCTTGTACTGTGTAGCATAAGGTGTTAATTCTTAGGCCTAGTAAGGTTTTTGTGATTGATGTAAGGTTTTGTGTCTGCCAATTGTTAATAATAGTTTGTATCTGTAATAATTTATCTTGCATTCACTGAGTATTATCTGGTTTTTCATTTTATCAGGGCTGACTTAGATAAATTTACTCTTGCTAATTTCGTGTTAATAGAGGCTATTGCAGTTAACCATATATTTAACCTGTTTTTTGCCATTACATTATCCTTATGAGTCCTGAATGTTTTGTTGTTAGTTTGAGCATTAAACTTTAACTTGTAATTTTACCTAACTCTTTTGTTTTGAACCTGTAACTTTACGGGACAGTAGTGACTCTTAGTATTCTCACTTAATGTGTACATTATCTTTCTCTGTTCCGTAACAATATATATATATATATATATATATATATATATATATATATATATATATATATATATATATATATATATATATAGTTTTACGTCACAGTCCCACGCTGCCACAAACTCCAACAGCAGGAGATCAGTACAGGAAAGACGTTGCCCAGTGAGTTGTTCTTCCTATGGTCAACAATTAGGTGTACAGTGCACAGGATCAGCTTAGGCGTCGTAAATAAACACTGGCTTTTTAAGTTCACTCTTTATTTTCCAAATAATTGCACTTAATGCTTTCCAACTTCACTTCACTATTCTCACAAGCATTGGAGCTATATAAACTTTATTAACTGACATTACACTTAATGCCTGACAACACTTCACTATTTTCACGAGTACCGATGATATACTAACTTCAATAACACCACTGTTTGCCATCACTTCACTGTTTTCACAAATACCGAAAATATACAAACTCCACTGGACTGACACTGCACTACACTCAAACTAAACTGAAAACCGACTGAACTTCCTCTAGTCTCCTCCCCATCCTTACTGGCACATCATCACTTCTGAAAACTTAAGGGCTCCTCGCACTTGATGATGTACCTCAGCCAGTCTTTACTGAAGGTGCTTCGCATCGCTGGAGGTCTGTAGGCAGCTTTTCACCAGGGGGTCTTCCCATTAACAAGTCAATGGGTAAGCGTAACTTGTGGCCCAACTTTAGTTTTGCAAAGATTTAGCCGATAGACTCATGGGTTGTGGACCGATATGCCATCAATAACGCAGGTAATTTCTGGTCCCATTCTGTTTATCCCTTTACACAGTACTTGGCCAGTTCTTGTCCCAGGGTCCAGTCTAACTTCTCCAACATACCATCAGACTGTGGCCTTAGAAGGGTCGTCCTGAACTTCTTGATCCCTAATAACTTGCAGCACTCACAGAATACAGCATCGAATTTTCTACCCCGGTCTGAATGTAACTCTTGTGGCATCCCAAAACGACAGAAAAACTAGTCAACCAACAACTGAGCAACAGTAGCAGCCTCTTGATCAGGGATGGCATAGGCTTCAGGCCACTTTGTGAAGTAGTCTATGGCAACATATATATACCAGTTTCCTCTTTCAGTAAGTGGCAGAAATCCAGCAATGTCCACCGCGACTCTTTCCATCGATGCACCCACTTGGGACAGCTGGAGAGGGGTGTAACCACGTTTCTTGGGTCCCCTCTTGGCACAGCATTCATCACAGGCCCGACACCATTCTTCAACATCGTGAAGCATGCCAGTCCAGTAGAACCTCTGTCGCAGCCAGCTTAGAGTTTTCTTAACTCTCAGGTGCCCATTAGTGATCTGGTCATGGGACTCATCCAAGATCTCAGACCTCATCTTCTTTGGAACCACCAGTTGCCAATACTTGCTAAGGCCATCGGGAGTCTCCCACTGACTCTCCAGTAGTTCGTTTTTCAAACGAAGAAGGTCCCACTGACTCCAGTAATCTTGGTTACTGTATATATATATATATATATATATATATATATATATATATATATATATATATATATATATATATATATATATGTACACGCACAAACACACATATGCATGAGGTCTGATCAGAAAGTATCCATCCACTATTACTTTTTTCTGGCAATCCAATAGGAGCAAGGGGATGAGACTCGGTGAAGCATGGTCTTGAATCATTGTGTGCATGCACGATTAAGTGCTGCCACCCAGCCCAGTTGCTGCCAAAGTCTGTTTGAGGATGTGTTCTTGCTCATTGCATTTTCGTTCACGAAGGACATACTGAACTTTGCTAATTAGAACCGGAACTTCATGAAGAAGATAATAACTGGCGATGAGTCTTGGGTGCATGGATACGACCCAGGAATGAAAGCTCAGTGGTCACAATGGAAGTCACCAGAATAACCAAAGCCAAAGAAGGCACGGCAGGTTCTGTACAATGTGAAGCTCACTCTGATTTTTTTTTTTTTTTTTTACCAGCAGTGTGATTCATTATAAGTATGCTCCAGAAGGCCAAAAAGTCAATGAACATTACTACCAGGGAGTCCTCCGTTGCCTGTGGAATGCAGTGCATCATAAGGGATGAGAGTTGTAGGATGAGGACTGACAGCTCCACCATGAGAATGCTCCAGCTCACTCAGCCCATTTCATCCAGGATATTTTGGCCAAACATAAGATCACACAGGCTCATCAGGCTTCCCACTCTCCTGACATGGCCCCCACTCTCCATACTTGGATCCCTACTCTCCTGACATGGCTCCCTGCTTTCCTTCCGTGGATCTCTGCTTTCTTGATATGGTTCTCTACTCTCCATACATAGCTCCCTACAACTTCTGGCTGTTTCCTAGACTGAAGATGCTGCTGAAGGGTTCGAAATTTTAGGACACAAGCGAGATAAAAACAAATGCGACAAAGATCATGTTGAACCAAAAAAACTGACGTTACAAAATCTCTCCAGCAATGGAAGGATCGCTGGGCTAAGTGTATTGAGACCCAAGGAGTATACTTTAAAGGGAATTAAAGATCTGAATTCAATCAATAAATCCAATATATTACCACTATGCCGGGAATCTAACCTGGGACTCTCAGGTGAGAGCCAGGCAGCATACCACTACACCACGACCAGGTAAAAGTTATCTCACATTGTCACAATCTTGTGACCAATGTCCCTCCGCCCCCACTGTGGGCCTGAAGAGGATGAGATAACCCCCTGGCACTCGGGCAAGTAGATGCTTTTAATCTATCCCAAGCACTTACGGCAAGTCAGAATGAAGAGAGAAACCTGTACTTTACACAGGAAAAATCATCCAATATGTTACCACTATGCCGGGAATCGAACCCGGGACTCTCAGGTGAGAGCCAGGCAGTTCCAGGTTCGATTCTCGGCATTGTGGTAATATAATGGATGATTTTTCCTGTGTAAAGTACAGGTTTCTCTCTTCATTCTGACTTGCCGTAAGTGCTTGGGATAGATTAAATCTACTTGCCCGAGCGCCAGGGGGTTATCTCATCCTCTTCAGGCCCACAGTGGGGGCGGGGGGACACTGGTTACAAGACTGTGACAATGTGAGATAACTTTTACCTGGTCGTGGTGTAGTGGTATGCTGCCTGGCTCTCACTTGAGAGTCCCGGGTACGATTTCTGGCATAGTGGTAATATACTGGATTATTTTTCCGGTGTAAAGTACAGGTTTCTCTCTTCAGTCAATAAACTTTTTTTTTCCACCAGCTATAGGTCGGTTACTTTTTGACCAGACATTTACACACGCGCGAGCGCGTTATCTATCTATCTATCTATCTGTCTATCTATCTATCTATCTATCTATCTATCTATCTATATCTATATCTATCTATCTATCTATCTATCTATCTATCTATATATATATATAGTGGTGGGCAGACTTTGGTACTGTTTTGACCTATCAGGGCCAGAGCAGATTAGTTGCATCCATGCTAGAGGGGCCTACATGCAGTAATCAGACTAAAAGCATTCTCCCCTTCACCTGAGACGTAGGTCGGTCATAATGGATGTATTGGCTGATTTACCCCCTCACCTCTCCCTTTCCAGAGGTAGGGACATGGAGGGTACAGTGGAGAATGACATGGAGACTTCTTCCCCCACCTCCTCCATGACCCTCTTGAGCCAGAGCCCCCAGTCAGTGATGGTAGGGACGAGGAGGGCATGGAAGAGGACGGCCAGGCCGCCTCATACCTCACACACCTTCGGGGGTGGAAATGAGCCCGCTCGTGAAGTGCTACCATACAGTGGGGAGCAGGCTTGAGTGCTGTTCTGACCTAGTAGGGTCAGACTAGATGGGTGCAACCCGTGCTAGATGAGCCTGCTGGCAGCGATCAGACTAAGAGGACTCTCCCCACCTGAGTCATGAGCCAGTCAGGATGGGTAAAATTGTTTGTTTTCCTCCCAAATAAAACCATTGACAGACACCTAAGACAAAGGCCCCCAGTATCCAAAGCAAAATGCATTGATTATGGTGGCGATCAGAATAACTTTGGAGCAGGGGGTGCTAAGAATCTCCAGAGTAAAAAATTGGCCCACCATAGGTTACTGAACATATGCACCTTGTCCTGGTATTATTGCTTGAAGGACCGTCATAGAACTTGGTGAAATAAGGAGATTAGACGAAGAGCAGAAAGTATTAAGCACTGCATATGTATTATGCTGGAGAGGGAAATCTCAGGGTAGCAAGAAAAACCATGAAGCAGAAATCCTAGTTAGCAAACATCTTGACAAAAAAAAAATTTTTTTTTTTTTTTTTTTTTGCATAAAAGAAAGATGAGCTACTGCTAACATAAAATTAAGTTACTGATACAAATTACTGTAAATGTATTGCAAGTGTATGCACCAAGACGTAGTTATAACAGAGAAGATGCTTTTAAGTTCTGTGAAGATGTAGAGTCAGCTGCTGACAAAGGAAAGGCCCACTATACTGTGATCATGGGTGACTTCAAGTAGGAAGAAAGGTAATGGGATAGACTGCAGTTGGGAATCAAGATGTGAATAAAGAAATGAAAGGAATCAAGCTCTGGTAGAATTTGCAGGAAATTGGCCACTGAAAATCATGAACACCTTCTCTGAGAGGAGAGCATGTAGAAAATGGACTTGATAATTCTCCAGATGATGTATAAAAATTAGACGTAAAGATGCGTTGGAGTGCGTTTGGTAGACAAAGAAGCATTAAAGGACACTTTACCACTGTGTGTAAAGGGATAAATATTTAATCAGTCTGCTCTCCTCGTAAGGACCTACAACTCCGAGACACAGATATCGTACCACTGGAAAATAAATTAAGAAGTTCCCAGAGAGGTATGGAAAGATCGATGCTAGGAACCACTTTAATGGATAGAAAAGAATCAGCATGGAATAGGAAATGGACTGAAGTAGAAGATACAATGAACTCAAATAAGAAAATGAAATGTCATTAGGCAGGCCATATTTGTAGAAGACATGACAACAAATGGACAAGGAAAGCAGCAGACTGGGTAATAACTGATTAAAAAAGACCAAGATCAAGACCAGCAAGTGGGTGGTGTGATTAAATAAACAAACACATCAGGATATACAAGGTCCTAGACAAAAAAAAAAAAAAAATGCAAGCAACGAAAGGAGAAAATTCGTTAGAGATCTTAGGGTTGTGGAATGGTCAGAAATAACACAAGACCTGGTAAGGTGAAACAACTGGGAGGGGCCTGTGTCCTGCAATGGAATATTACGGGATGATGATAATGCCATCCCTACCACTGCCATCATAACCACTATCACCACATTACCACACCATCACAGTCATTCCTGCCACTACTGTCAGAAGCATTATCACTGTCTTCACCATTAGCATCATCATCACCACTACCATCGTCATCACCACCAGCTGCAGAATGAACACCGTGTAACCCAGAACATAAGAATCCAACAGGGCTTCACGCGCTTATGGTAAATCCACAAAATAAGGGAGGGGGCCTGCCACCATGCATAAAACTCGGTCTGTGTTCAAAAATATTTTTCCTAGTTAAAAGTAAATGGTCGTACATTGAGAACAAACACAAAAGCATACATTGTTGCCCTGATAAAAAGCATACCGATTGTGCCCTGAAAGCGAAACCCAAGAGGCCACCCCCCTTGGGCTGGGCAGCCCGTGAAGGGTCATACTTGCCAGAACTTGACGTGGGTTGAGTTATACCACTGCTCAAAATTGTGCTTTCTTATGTTAAAAATATATGTTTACTCTTACTGTTATCACTGCAACTTTCAGTACTGCCAGTATCATCACTACAATGTCATCACTAGCACCACCATCACTACCACTATCATCACTGACCATATCATCACTGACCACATCATCACTTCATTCCTCAAAGCTAGCCGTATCATCACTACATTCCTTATTTTTCCACAAACACGTGTCATCAAGACGGGTCTAACCTACCCACTTACGCCACCTACCAGGCTACACAATCCTTTC
Source organism: Coenobita brevimanus (assembly GCF_032717465.1). Lineage (NCBI taxonomy): Eukaryota > Metazoa > Arthropoda > Malacostraca > Decapoda > Coenobitidae > Coenobita > Coenobita brevimanus. Next base: position 3,188,242 of record NC_137066.1, read on the forward strand.
ACCTACTTTACTTTTCCAGATTCATCGCCCTCATACATACAGCATCCACCCATCTGCACCACACTCCCACCTACACCACCCTCTCACCCATATCACCCACCCACCTATTTCTTTTTTTCTAATGCAAAAAAGAAGGAACCAAAGGCCAGGAGCCCGCAAACTGTTCCTCCCAAGAAAAAGAACAAAAATAATACATAATAGAGCCAAATTCAAGATCCGTTCATTTCGAGATGTTTACCTTACCCTCTAACCTACACCACCCTCTCACTCATACCACCCACCCACTTATCCACCCTCTAACTTACACCACCCTCACACCCATACCACACACCCACCTATCCACTCTCCAACTACAGTACGCTATCCACACTGCCCACTCCAGTAACCGTTGTCATGTTAATGCTAGACTTAGGATAGGGGGGAGGTGGGTCGTATAGCACCCATCCGCACCCGCACCCCACATTGTCCACGTCTGCAAAATTTCATCTTCCAAGGTTAATAATCTGACAGTATTCCGCATCGTCCATTCTTACCTCTATTGCCCTCTGTCAAAGCAAACGTGGGAGGAACTTCGACAGAACTCTAACAACATTAACGAAGAGAAGGCAAGAAAACTGGCACATTCCTTACGTTGATCATTTCTATAATTGGCTCCAACTACATCATAAAGAAGAAAAGTACGAGTAAAAGAAGTACAGTAGTCGTTGTTAAATGTTTTGTCTATAATTAGGTGTGCCTTGTCTTGAAATAAAAGACCAGTGACGGAAATAACCATAATTCCTCTCAGAGCTTCTGTGAAAATGAATGGCAAATGAGGCTTTTTTTTTTTTTTCATTAAATTAAACAAAAGTACAGACAACACTCACGCATTTTTTTTTAAGTAGGAGTTATTCAAAGGTAACATTCACTGACATTTATACTTCAGGCTACAAATTCGGTATGAATAACTTGCATACATTTCACAAATCTTGATGCACGAGTAAAACAAATTCACAAGGTTTACATTAGTTTGAAATATTAATTTTAAAATGTTATTATAAACTGTATATAAATGATAGTATAATTTAAATTTCCTATGACAAAAACATTTTCGTCTTAAGATATTGCAAGCTACACAAACATACATGGTGATTTTTCACAGGATCCACTTACTGTAATAATAAAATCTAGCAGTTTTATTTCCTTCGTACATAAAACAGTTGCATTCAGCTTTTACGTAACTCTGAATTAGTTGCGGCTGATGAGTCTCACAGAATATAATGTTTGCAATGGGCGATGCAGGTACTGCATATGTACCCACGCAGTTCAGCAATCTGTTCTTCACAGTACAACACAACATCGTCTGCTGAGAGACATCGGAAACTTAAAGGATAAAATAGTAATTCCACAGAGTGAAAATAATGTTTGCATAATTGGGTGTAGTTATGGCAGGACAACATATCCGTAATTACGGACGGATAACATAGCTTTATCTTCATTCCAGAGCCTGAATCACGCTCCAATCCTATCCTCAGGCCGGATTAAGCTCAGTTCTTGGACGGTTCAGAGAACCTGAACGGTTCAGAAAATTGTTCTGATATCGATAATTCCGGATTTCTTTGTAATCCTGACTTTTCCAAATGTGATCAGGTACAAAACAAGCCTTCTGGTCTAAAATAATGAACAAAATATCATTTTAATTATATAATCTGCCTATGCCGTAGAAGAGATACCTGTTAGAATATTATCATTTAACATTGAGAGAACACTTTTAAAAGGAAATCCAACCTATAAAAGCACAGCTAAATATCTGAGCAAGCAAAACTCTATCTAATATGAAGAAATGCAAGTAACTCTTGTACATCAAACACCTTCATTGTTACCTGTGGCTGGCGACACTGACTGCATATTAATGTTTTTTTTTTTTTTTTCTAGATAATGTTGCTGATACCGAGATAATAGAACAGCAACATAGTTTACCTGAAGGGAGTTCCGGGCCAGCAACAGGTAGCGTGGGGGACAGTTAGCAGGGTGGAAGGTGACTGCCAGCGAGCCAGCTACTGTCTGTCGTGAACCACAGTTGTCCAGACATGCAACTTACAGTGCTGACGTCACGCTCACTTCGATCAGTCTGGTCGAATCACACACACACACACACACACACACACACACACACACACACACACACACCTAACAGCAGAGTCGGATTTAATGTTCTCGAAATTCCATATTGGGCTCGTTGCTCAGTCCACTCCGCCTATCCACCTCCTCTGGGCTCTGGCCAATCATCCAGAAAGGCTGAGGAATGAAATTTGTGGTCAGTTTTGCCCAGAAAAATAACGCTGAATTACTTGCCCTTCAGTCGCCATCCCTCCTTCTCGCCCGCCTTTCTTAAGCGACAAATAGCATCCTTCACCGGGTCTGTGTTGACTCTACCATTCAGATCCACCTTTACTCGTATAATCAGTCAGTAACCCGCAGGTATGTTTTCTTTATTTTCAGTCGCTTTCAGAGTTATTATTATTATAATTATAATAATAATTATTGTTATTATAACTCACCACACCAGTAGTGAGTTATATTGTTCAATATTATTGTTTTCTTTTTTCTTTCTAGGAAAGAAGTAAATTACTCGTATTTGCTCAGTTCAAAGCTACGCCCTTCATACTAGGCCATCTGAGTCCCCCAGCTGGCGACTTCATATGACCCAGTATCATCCAGTTCCTAGTACTGGTTTTCCAGTCACATCCAAAAACCTATAAAAATAATCTATTCGCGGATTCTCAGAAACCACTAAAGGTACAGACTTGAAATTTTTGTGGGACAGCCAAGATTGGGGAGAAGATCTGAAATGACTATGGACTCATTTGGGCCAGTAATTTCTGAGATCTCCCAGGGGTCAATGGAAAGTAGTTTGGGCTCCGCCAGTTTTGCTCTCCTAGGATTTTTTTCCTTTCACCTTCCTCCTGCGTGTTTGACACCCTTCTAGAGGGACCCTACTACTCCAGGTCTTCGCTTCGAAGTACTTACTATATGAAAGGCGATGAAATCACCAGGTCCAGCGATAGCTACAATGTTGGGACATTGGGGAATTAGTCGACCCCTGCAGTCTGACTGAGAAAGAAATTGGGTGACCTTGCCATGTGATAATTGAACTTTCTAATAGCAATTAACGTTTCCTTATTATTATTATTATTATTATTATTATTGTTGTTGTTGTTGTTGTTGTTGTTGTTCCCCACCGAGCTATAGTCTAACTTCTGCAAGAAACTTCGTATTACCATTAGCATATTGCACATTTTTATCTTTGTGTACATTACTGATGGTGCCAGAAAATACGGGATATTAATGAGAGGGAATATCGGGCTGGAATATGCATAATAAATCGCTATGAAAATAATGCTATCAAAACCATGCCTGCTAGAAGTCAGCCCTCCATCTTTGTTATTTTGGTCTCGCTCTCGTCCTCGATATCGACCTACCCTGGCTATGCAGTGGTGCTCGAAATGTTTATATACATGTGTGTGTGTGTGTGTGTGTGTGTGTGTGTGTGTGTGAGAGAGAGAGAGAGAGAGACAGACAGAGACACACACACACACACACACACACACACACACACAGACAAACACGCAGACAGACAAACAGACAGACAGACAGACAGACAGACAGAGAGCAAGCCAAATAAAATTCTTCCATCAAGCTTACAGATACACATACGAGGTGGGATCTAGGAATGTTAAGATTACTTCTACTGTATGTTCCAGTAGCGAGTCAGTAAGCTGCGCTGAGGTGTGAATAAAATAGAAATATTACCTTATCTCTTAAACAAACCATTTCTCAGTACTTAGTACCACTGGTGAGAAAGACGTGTTCAAAGACAGACGTGTCTCTTTCCTTTGTCATGGATGGGGCTACCCATCAGTCAAAGGAAGCTTACCACTTCCCGTAGCCAACAAAAGTATTTTATATAAATATAGATCAAGATAACTCGAGAAGTGCATTTTACCTGACATAAGGGATTTTATATAGTACCTTACTTTTACTGACTGTTGTCTTTAAATAATAAATACTTGTTTTTACCATTAATGGTACTCCTGTGATCTCTCTCTCTCTCTCTCTCTCTCTCTCTCTCTCTCTCTCTCTCTCTCTCTCCTTGAAGGAAAGTTGGAATATCTGCTCTTGGAGAGCTCTGAGCCATTTTCTTATGAGGTACAACGTTGCTCAGCTTGAAATTTTGAGTTGATGTAATATGTCAGTTGTTGCATCAGCTGACGCATGATCTGACTATTTGGTGATTTTCTATTTCGACTATAAGCAGCCATTTTTGCGACTTTCTTATGAAATACAAGGTTGCTCAGCTTGAAATTCTGAGTTGATATGTTAGCTGTTGCGTCAACTGATTATTAAGTAGTTTTCAATTTTGGCCATAAGGAAGCATTTTAATAAAACATTTTCACATATTCTGAGTTTCAAAGAGAGAAACTTTTAAAAACTGCCTGCAGTGGCTTCACGTCAGGTCTGTGAAGATACTCTCTTCTTGTTAATACCGGTATAGTACACGTGTCTCCTTTTTATGTGTGAATGTTTTTTCTGGTACGAAGCACGTATATGTATCTCCAAACAGGGAAATTATTTTCACTTCATTTAATCGGATAGAAAGATAAAGAATGCAGTGTATCCTAGAATCTCGAAAAGAACGGATCTTGAATTTGGCTCTCTGTTACCTTTCCTTTTTCGTGGATGGAACAATCTTGCAGGCATCTGGCCTTTGGTTCCTTCTTCCTTGCATATAAAAAATATAGATAGATAGCTATTCACTCTGTAGGAATATCTACAGGTAAACCAACACAGAGTGACAAGCAAAATGATATCCTTGAAGCCAGGAAATTATTAACAGTGCTGGATGGTACCCATATAACCCCGTAGTCCCTGGGTGTCCTAGCAAAAGAGAAAGGGTTAGCGCCCATCCCCTCCCCTTCTCTCTCTCTCTCTCTCTCTCTCTCTCTCTCTCTCTAGCAAAAATTCAAGGAGCCTCTTGACATGCAACACCTGCAAAGGACCCCCCAGTAATTGGCAGTTTCCATATTCATTTGACAAAGTCCTCAGAACGGTTGTGGTAGGCTACCTGGCAACCCTGGATTGCAGTATGGTTCCCAGTGGATGCAAAAAGTAATTGCCATAATGCGACAGATCCATCGATTCTTCACACTTTCACGCGCACACAACACTTCAGAAAAACTCTACCTGCAGCAAAAGAAACTGTTCATTAACCACGTATGATGTGACATGAAGGACGTCAAAAAGCTACGTAATCATTGTGTTTAGCTGGCGTCTGTGGCTGGGGTCTCATTTTGTCTGGGTTGAGGCGGTTGAACACCTTGAATGATTTAGTAAATTTTATATAGATAGATATAGATATAGAGAGTTCTTATTTGTCTATATTTATAGATACATACATATATAGATAGATATACCGATATGTATATATACATATACAGTATATACACATTTTTATATATGCATGTACTGTACATAGTTTTATATACATTATGTGTGTGTGTGTGTGTGTGTGTGTGTGTGTGTGTGTGTGTGTGTGTGTGTGTGTGTGTGTGTGTGTGTGTGTGTTCAATTAAAAAGGGAATCTGAAATGATTCTCATAATCATATGTTCAGTCCTTTCACCAAAATAATAATAAAAACTATAAGGTTTGGAAGAATACATGTACTTCGGCCGGGAATTGAGACGTTCCAGTGCAAGACAAGGAAATTCAAGCAAAGAACAGTGTTGGGGATTTTGGTACGAAACTGACATCGTTAGAACAGGAAGTTGTCTATTAGATAAAATATAAACGGCGGATGTATCATAATCACAGTGCCCCTCCCGTTTTAACTTCTGCATCTGAATCCCGAAATATAACAGATATCTCTGGATGTTAGCTGTGAAGGAACTGAATCGTTATGCTAGACTCACTTGGGAGAGAGAGAGAGAGAGAGAGAGAGAGAGAGAGAGAGAGAGATTTTCAATGAATCAATGAATGAGCAAAGATGTAGCCTGTACTGGGCACTGGCCACCGTAAGATAGTACTGTATATAATCCCAGAAAGACTGACGTAAGCAATTTGAATCCCTAATGAAGCATATACAGCTCCTGCAATATTTCTAATAACAATAACAAACAGTTTTATCCACCAGATATTTTTGCTGATGCTTCCTACACCACAAGACAGTATTACACATGTCCCCTCCCCCTCCAAACTAATGTAAGTTTGTCCTTTTCAAAATATATTTATCAGTCTGAAATGTTAACCGAGAAAAAGTCGTAAAATGTTGATCATTAATGAGTTTTGCAAGATGATACTGTATTGCCACACATCACTCAGTGTTACAAACAATGCTCCATTTCAAAATATTTCTTTCCCACATTATTTCTAAATTCATAACTATGTCAGTCGGTCTTTCAAACACATTAATGTCATTTCAAATCGATAACCATCCGTTCCTACCGACAAGTGCTGTATAGTACATGAATGTCAATGCCTTTTCACTCTGTTGATCCCGCATTCCTCCCTCACTGTGGTCAGCTGTGCCAACGTCAGCACCACTGAAATATCTTTGCAAGAATCATGTACCACTATGCGTTTACACTGCATACATATTTATAAGGCAGTAAGTATAAAATCGTGTTATACAATTTCTGTGAATATTCATGAGTTTTTTGCAGACCTTGGCTGCTAACAGAAAAATTGAGTTCTTTTGCGTTACAGAAAATGTCTAGATAAAATCAAACATCATTAAAATAAGAACCTATACAAAATTACCAGCAATCCCAATGGAATCCAAGATGGTTTCAACACAAGTACAGTACACTAACATAATTCCATGTAAAACTGCCACGGTGATTAATGAATACAATATATGAAAATATTTACATAGTTTGACGTTTGACTCCATAAATCTCCTTAAAACACCTAAATGAAAAAAAAAAAAAAATAAGTGGCCCTGAGAACAATTGTGCCATGTATGACGCGAACTGGTGAAGAAATGAATGAATGGCGCCAAGCTGAAATGGCGCCTGGAACATACAGTAGAAACAGAGGATGTAGGAGATTATATATATATATATATATAAATACATAGATGGATAGTTAGATAGATAGACAGATAGATAGTATAAGGATATACAGAGAGAAAGAGCCGGGTGGATGTGTGACTTAGGGTCCGGTGGGAGCCCGGTGGGTGTCTGAGAGTCGGGTGCAGAGAGAGAGAGAGAGAGAGAGAGAGTAGACGTTGGGGAAGCCACGATTGCATTGCCTTGGTGGATAACATTATCAAAACTGATTAAAGGTATTATGTGTACTCTTGGGGGTCAGCTCCTTCTTACATATAATAACGGTCATAAATAGCGGAAAGTGAGTATATGGATTTCAACAAAACTTCTCCGGTCAGTTCGATAATGTCTTGCACTATATATAGGGTGTTTCAGAATGATTGAAACCCAGTCCACCAGGCGAGGCCCTGATATGGGTTTCAAATATTCTGAAACACCTTGAACATTTTTCCACCATTATTTTTAGGGGATCAGACCCCTTCAAAACGTAAAAAGGATACAAACTAGAGGAAGGACAGATATGGCGATATATTAGTAAATGTTTTACAATGGACTCTCATCTGTAATGCGAATTTTTGGGGAGCTTGACCCCCCAATGATTCTTTGGGGATCAGCCTCCTCAGAAAAATAAAAACGAAACTAAAAAATACGGGAGAGATTTGAATGAAAATTTCCAGGTGAGTTCGTCTTGTTGCTCCGAAGGTCTTCCATTATATTTCGTTCTGCAACCATGATTTTTTAGGGTTTTAGCCTTTTCACTTAATTTAAAATTCTCAGAAATTTTGAAAGGATGGCAGATATGACTTTGAAATTTTAGTGCATGTTGCACTATGGGTTGTCATCTGTAATGCATTATTTTGGGAGTGTGACCCCCCCCCTCCATGATTCTTGGGGGTGTCAGCCCCCTCCCAGAAACAAAGACGATCAGAAATAAAGGAATGTGAACACATGGATTTCAACAAAATCGATATACATATTGCAGGAATGGGTATGCAGTTTCCATAAGTTCTCTGAATGCACAGGAAGAAACTGCACAACTACTTGGTTTATATTTTCATGCTTCGCTTTATTTCAGATTGACTGTTTCTTGACTGTTATAATAAAATAATTACACACAAGTTTAGCTAAACGATACATTGATACGTCTTGGTAAAGGGGATTGCAGTAGTGGCCGCATGTGCTAACACCAGCACCGGGGTGGTTATATTGCAGACACGCTGCGGTACCATCAGCCCTGGTATGGATGTGTTGTGGATAGGCTGCAGGGTCATTAGTTGTGGTGTGGATGTACTGTGGATAGGCTGCAGGGCCAGTAGTTGTGGTGTGGATGTACTGTAAATAGGCTGCAGGGCCATTAGTTGTGGTGTGGATGTACTGTGAATAGGCTGCAGGGCCATTAGTTGTGGTGTGGATGTACTGTGAATAGGCTGCAGGGTCATTAGATGTGGTGTGGATGTACTGTGGATAGGCTGCAGGGCCATTAGTTGTGGTGTGGATGTACTGTGGATAGGCTGCAGGGTCATTAGATGTGGTGTGGATAGGCTGCAGGGCCATTAGATGTGGTGTGGATGTACTGTAGATAGGCTGCAGAGTCATTAGATGTGGTGTGGATGTACTGTGGATAGGCTGCAGGGCCATTAGTTGTGGTGTGGATGTACTGTAAACAGGCTGCAGAGCCAGTAGGCCTGAGGTGGTAGTACTGTCGGCAGGCTGTGGAGCCATCTGATGGGGATTGTCGTCTGATGCGATGCTGACCGGGTTATCCACCAGTTTCTCCCACACTTTAAAAGCCAGACGGTGGAGCTTCACTATGACCTGTTCTTTATTAGTTTGCTCGTGGATAAATGGTATCTTGATGAGATGGAGTCTGGCCATTAGCAAATCTCGGACACTTGCTTTTGAAGTTCTGGTGTTGTTGTTTGATCTTGCTGGGGGTGTTGAGTAGGATGTGAGACTATTCAGTGATCAATAGTACCAGCACTTATACAGGTGCATGCTGATCTTTGGCAGGAGCTAGAACAGCATTACTTTGCCGGAAATGGCCCCTCAGTTTTCTCAGACGGCCACTGAAGTGAGAGTGATAGCACTGTAAGGCACTGTCTGTTGATGTGGCTGGGTACACTTTGATCTGAGGCACAACATCAACTTACGTCTTTCTCATTGCGTGTGGTGGAAGTTGTAGGCTGGCTACAAAAAAGAAAATTGTCGCATTATTATTTTTTCTATCTCGGCACTGGGATAACAGTAAGTCCTTCAGGCTAGTTTTATGTATGTGTTGTAGGAGTCAGTGTATGAATCATAATCTGGGCTTTTAGAAAACACTGACACCTAAAAGCAGTAGTGCCCAACTTTCTAGATGTCATGTATCTCTTTCAGATAAAGCGTACATGTCTACTTAAAATTTCATCGGTCTTCCAGCATTAAGCAATAATTCAAAGTTTGTCACCATAACGCAAAATCGCCTAACAAAAGCATGAACATAAAATGATGCATTAGTCCTTCAAGCACGGACGGAGTAAAATACAGGGCAGTCTTGCGTGAGAGGTGGGGCCAGTGTTTGAGTTGGAGTGAATGGACTAGGGTAGAATAAAAGCTAGAATGGAGGGAAATATGAGGTTAAGGTGTAACAGATGATGACTGAGTGTTAGAGGTGAGATTCTCGTGATGTGAAAGGCGAGGTCAGGGTGAGAGGTGGGGTTGACTGGCGTAGGAACGAGAGGCGAGGAAGGGAAGTGGAGTGCGAGATGTGGTTGTCGTGTAACAGATGAGGATACGGTCCAAGATCTCTATGGATCTTGGTACGGTCGAGGCACGGCCCGGTTCAGGACCGGAGTTTAGGGTGTGACGTGGGGTTCAATGAGAGGTGAGGTTAGAGAATGAGGTTCAGTGTTAGGTGAGGTTAAAGTATCAGGTAAGGTGAGGTGGACAAGGGCGAGGTAGAGGTGGGATGGGGCTGAGATTTTATTAGCCAAGTTGGAAGGGATGGGGGCTCAATGGTAGAGAGCCTGACTTGAGACCAAAGAGTCGTGGGTTTGCGCCGCGCCTGAGTAAGCTGCCATCTTGAGAGAGGTAGCGCTCTACTGTCACCTAGCTTGTTGTAGCAGCCGTGGCTCAGTGGGTTAGAGCGCTCTGACCAAAGGGTAGGACGTTCGAGTCCACCCAGGGGTCATTGGTAGACATCAGGAAGGGCATCCGGTCCAGAGTCCTCAACCCAGGGACAACTCCTTAGCCCTTACTGAAGGAAAGGGGATACGGCTTAAAACTCAAGAAATATATATATATATATATATATATATATATATATATATATATATATATATATATATTATATTGCAAATTTTTTGTCAGCATATGCGGCTCCCTTACCATCATTTCCTTACTAGTATCTTCTTTATTCAGAATGCTAATATTATTCATTAATGCAGGATACGTCATTACAACAACAAAGATGCAAGTAACATACAAGAGAATAATATGGAAATGTCAAAGAATCAATAATCAAGAAGTGCTGGGGAGCCTCATCAGCCCTCAGCAATACTGCTTCTCATGTATGCAGTTCATAAGAAGACACAGAGAAGTTAGTAGATGGTGAAGTATGATAATAAAGGGAAGTAGCCTGGTATGGTAAGGACAGGGGTCAGGTTACGCACTCTGCTTTTGCTGATGTTAATAAAGTGTTGACAGAAAAACAGTTTACATCTTATTCAGTTTGCCTGGATTTTGTTGGGATATAGGCCAACCATATAATTTCATATCCATACAGTATCCATAAATCCATAGATGGTTATACTGTATACTCACATACAGTACACAAATATCTCCTACTTCATTTCTGAGAAATCTGATTCGCATGTCACGGAGCTTGTCTATATTTTAGTTTATAAGTCCGTAAAAGGCGTTGATTCTATTCATAAATATTACAAGAAGATGGAAGAATCTGCCAACTCCCACAACAGTAACAACTTCCGTTACCATAATTATGCATGATCGCAAAGAATTACACTATGAGCTAATTTATCTGTAAAATATTAATGCTGCTGAAACACTTTACAAATTTTCGTACTTCTCACCAGACCTACATGTTGTTATACGAAGGAAAAACAAATCGATTACAGAAAGGTCCCAGAAAAGCTCTCTCTCTCTCTCTCTCTCTCTCTCTCTCTCTCTCACACACACACACACACACACACACACACACACACACAGTCAATACATACATACCAATCATGTTTTGGGGCAGTTAAAGTGAAAGACCTTTTCATGCACGCACGATAGGTTGGCGGCACAGGACAAAAAGATTCTGATAACTGAGGCTAGAGTTACTGCAATAACTGACAAATCCGTCACGTGTCTGGCCGTAATAATATATTTTATTTTTATTTCATGTGCAACTCTCAATGTCAGCCATATCTAAATATATATATATATATATATATATATATATATATATATATATATATATATATATATATATATATATATATATATCGCTGTACCGGCTCTATATGCCGTTACTTTCCAGTCACATTTTTTGCTCACAGCGTTGGTACTTTCTTCCTTTGCAATCAGAGACAACACGGAAACTGCACATACACACACACACACACACACACACACACACACACACACACACACACACGCACACACACAATCTGATTCTGGCGCAAGAGTATAGGGCGCGTTGCCGAAAATGATATCATTCTGCTTCGCAGGATTGATAGATGAAATGGCATTATTAATAATTACTTATATTTTTATAAATACCCAGATGAAAGAATCACACACACACACACACACACACACACACACACACACACACACACACACACACACACACACACACACACACACATCACAGTAGCCTACATTTAGCTGAACAGTTCCCTACCCTTACTCCCCCTCTTTCTCTCTCTCTCTCTCTCTCTCTGCTTTGACCTGTGACCCGACAATACCTCTCTTCCCTAGGTCTAATCTGCCCACCTGTGCGGCCCGACTCAACGGATATCCACTACTGAAAGGGAAGTCCATAATATATTTTCTTAAATATCTCCCTTAACTCTAACCCCAATTCTCCCAATTATTTACTTGCTAAATTGTGTCCCCTCCCCTGCCTTAGTAAATAACATCAACATGCCCCCAGTACGAGTTCCTTGTCCCTCATGTGGAAACAAATTCTTCAATGATTGGTTTCCGAAATTCGGAAGGCCCGATGCAAAATGTTTTATGTGCTTGACCAATGAAAATATTCAGTATCTAGAAAGCTCTATCAAAAGTCATCAATATGCAATTGAGGATCTGAAACAGGAAAATGCAGACCTCAAGGCAGAACTTAAAAAAGTGAAGGAAAGCCCCCTCAATACGACTCATTATCTAGAAAGCACCATTAAAAGTCACCAATATGCAACTTGAGGATCTGAAACAGCAAAATGCAAACCTCAAGGCAGAGCTAAAAAAAGTGAAGGAAAGCCCCCTAAATATGACTCCAGCCGACCAGGCATTTCAAGTAGTATGGAATAAACGAAAATGTAAACAAACGCCTAAGAAAACACCCGAAATTCCTATATCCAACAGGTTTTCAGTTCTTTGTGATGAAGGGGAAAATAGCAGAGTAAAACAGGTCGTCCATAAGAATGTTAAACATAGAAGCCAGGATATAAACAAAGCAAGTGGACGTTTCCTGGACACCAAATTCAGCACTAGGGAGAGCACCACACTGGTGGTTGGTGACTCCATATTAAGAGGTCAGGGCGCTGCCTTTGCATCAAATAATAAAGGCAAGAAAAGATCAGTGAAGGTTGTACCTGGCAGCAAGATTGACATGATCACCAAAGACATTGTAAGTACACCAATCAGTAGAGATGCATGTCTTGTAGTAAATCTAGGAACAAATGATGCACACGACGGAGGTAGAGTTTCCACCAAAAATATCTTGCAGAAATATGAAGCCCTTCTAAAAGTAATGAAAAGTAAGTCAGATAAGTGCGTGGTGAATGGTATATTGCCAAGGCTACGTTCCAATTCTTACTGCAGGAACAGAGTAGTAGAAATTAATGGAGCCCTTAAGGATATGTGTACCAGAGAAAACATATATTTCAATCATGTCTGGAACAGATTTGTTGAAAAGCCAAGCCTCTTTAGACAAGATGGTGTACACTTAAATGAGAAAGGAATTGCAGAGATGGGCAAATTGATAAATATGGCCGTTTTTAAAATCCACGAGAATGCAGGTGTGGCGGAAACACCTGCGCCCCCTGGGGGCCTCACGGACGCTCCCACCTCACCCACCTCGCCCAACACCCCAGCCCCGCCCCTCACCCTCACCTCACCCCCCCCCCTAATTCACGGTCGCGCAGCCACCCTCCCCCTCCTCTCCCTCCCTATCCACCCCTCCACTGACCCAGGGAAACTAAATCATAATTCCCGTGGAGATGGTGTATCTGGATTAGCCCTACAGTCAATGCCAACCGCAGAGCAAATTAAAGTATTATCATTCAATGCTCGCAGTCTTAGAAACAAGTTTAACGAACTCAAAATCCTTCTAAGTGTCGAAGATTTTCATATAATTGCCCTAACAGAAACGCATCTTGATATAGGTAATAAAGGTTTATTAGCTGAATACCAGTTAGACTCGTACAAATTTCACTATAAATGCAGAGAAAATGGACGCCTAGGAGGTGGTGTTGGGATATATGTTAAAAATGACTTAAACCCAACAGAGGTAACCTTAAATGGACGGAACACCGAACTGGTCTGTGTCAAATTACGTTTAAAATATATGAATATAAATATTGCTACAGTCTACCGTCGTCCTACTCATACTCCAGAGGAAGACACAGAACTATATAGTACCTTGCAGGAAGTTCTCGATGAGGACGAAACGTTGATTACCCGCGACTTCAATCTGCCGTCAGTAAATTGGAATACAGTTGCCGGTAGCAGTAATAATGACAAAAGAATGACAGATTTCATTAAGAACAACTTTTTATTTCAATGTGTCACGGAACCAACAAGACAGGGCAATATCTTAGATCTTGTTAGTTGGGATGGGACTCACCAGGCAGGGAGTTACTGTTTTAGCTGGAGTAATAGATAGGGAGTTGGAGGGATTTTTTCGAGGTTGAGAAGTAGGTGTACAGGAAGTTGCAGCAACTACACTCAGAAATCATTATTACCATGTTTGGATAGATGCATCAATACTTGCAAAATTAAGAACAAAAGTTCAGCCATTAGTGTAGATACATCCACTCAGGCACCTCAAATTGAGCAGGCGATGATAGATGATAGAACAAGCGATGATAGAAGGGCGATAAACGATAGTACAAAAAAATGTTATATTAGTAAAGTAAAGAGTTTCCCAGTTAGTAACAAAATAAATAACAGTAAATGCCAAGATAAAGGCATAAGTACTAGTAATAATCTGAAAGTGTACTACACAAACAGCCGGAATTTACGTAATAAAATGGATGAACTGGGGGCGTTAATTTGTACAGAGAAAATAGACATTGCCGTTATTAGTGAAACTTGGATGAATACGGACACACGAGAATTTTTAGCAGAATATCAGTTAAAAGGCTATAATATTTTTTGTCAAACCGTCAGGGAAGAAAGGGGGAAGGGGTAGCTATTTATGTAAAGGATTCATTAAACTGTTACAATAAAGCAGACATTAAAGTAAATAGGGACACAGAAAGTGTCTGGGTCGAAATTAGTAACAATAGGGAGAAGTTAGTCTTAGGAGCAATTTACAGATCTCCTAAATTAAGTAGAGCTGATAGTAAATACCTCTGGGAGGAAATTAGGAAAGCATCAGAGTCCAGCTTAGTAATAATTGTAGGGGACCTTAATCTACCAAGGATAGATTGGAGAAATCAGACAGGGGATGCAGAGTCAGAGGAATTTCTAGAGGTAGTACAAGATAATTTTCTTTATCAGTATATCAGGGAGCCCACCAGAGGTAATAATATACTAGATTTGATTTTAACTAATAAAGAAAATATCATTAGTGATATAGAGGTTGGTGGACGACTTGGTAATAGCGATCATGAAGAAATTAAGTTCAAATTTATTTGGGATGTTTGTTCCACTGAAAATACCTCCACTGTTCCTAATTTTCGTCTAGGAGATTTCGATGGCTTAAGAGCTTATTTTCGAACGGTATTCCACAGGGAGATTAGCTATTTGAGGGAATGCCAGGTCAGTGGGGAACCCCAGGTCATAGGCGTGAGGCAGGAAACACGTGGGAATGTCCGTCAGGTGTCTGTGAGGGGGGAGGTGGTAGATAGGAATGTAGTCCAGGTGACGGGAATTAACTCAGCTCCAGTACCAAACAGACGTTCGACCAGTGAGAAGTATAACGAGTTAATAAATATAATACACGGAGGCCAAGATAGATATATCCCTTCACAACTGTTTAGAACGAATAATTCAGAACCAAGATGGTTAAACAACAGATTAAAATCTCTCATAGGCCAAAGGAAAGGAATATATAGAAAAATAAAACGTGGAGAGGAACACTTACGTAACCGATACACGATTTTAAATAGAGAAGTAAACAGGGAGATAAGGAAAGCAAAGAGAAGTTATGAAATTAAGGTTGCAAGTGAATCAAAAGAAAACCCCAAGGGTTTTTATCGAATGTACCGAACGAAAAATAAAGATAGGATAGGACCACTGAGAACAGAGTCAGGTGACATTACCATTGAAGATAAAGAAATGTGCTCCATCCTAAATAATTATTTCATATCAGTATTCACCAAGGAAAATCTAGACCTGGTCCCTCAGGCAGCAAATATTTATGATGAGAATACGGAAAATATTCTTAGTAAAATAACCATTAGTAAGGAGGACGTATTGAAAGAAATTAATAAGTTAAAACCTCAAAAATCGCCAGGTCCGGACGATATATATGCAAAAATTATGAAAGAAACCAAAGAAGAATTATGTCAGCCACTTTTAACATTATTTAATGACTCTTTAAGTTCAGGAGATGTTCCCGAGGCGTGGAAGACCGCAAACGTAGTGCCCATCTTTAAAAAGGGTGATAAATCAGCTGCGTCGAATTATCGTTCGATAAGTCTAACGTCAATAGTTGGAAAAATGTTAGTCAATTTTGGCAAATAAGATTTGAGAACACTTAGAAAGATTTAATCTTATAAACGAAAGTCAGCACGGATTCAGGCAAGGACGATCCTGCCTCACAAACTTGTTGCCATTCTACTCGGAGGTCTGTGAGGCAGTAGATAGCGATAAAGCTTACGATATTATTTATCTGGACTTTAGTAAACCTTTTGATAGGGTCCCACACGAAAGGTTAGTTAGAAAGGTTCGAGCACACGGTATAGACGGCGATATCTTAAAATGGATAGAATCCTGGCTGAAAGGACGAAAGCAGAGAACTAAGTCGGACTGGGGATTAGTAACTAGCGGTGTACCACAGGGTTCAGTACTCGGTCCCTTATTATTTATCATATATATAAATGATCTAGACTTAGGAGTCCATAGCAGCATCAGCAAATTTGCCGACGATACAAAAATAGGGCGTATCATTAACTCGACTGACGATTGCCATAACTTACAAAAAGACCTCGATACATTGTCCAAATGGTCTAAAACTTGGCAAATGGAATTTAACGTTGAAAAATGTAAAGTACTTAACGCAGGCAAGACCATTGGAGATACTAAATACAGCTTAGATAACAAAGAAATTAGCAAATCGAAATGCGAGAGAGATCTAGGAGTTATGATCAGTAACGACCTTAAACCAAAGCAACAGTGTATTAATGCGAGAAATAAAGCAAATAGGGTCCTAGGATTTATTTCGAGAAGCGTGAGCAATAGATCATCTAAAGTAATACTGAAACTTTATCTAGCATTAGTAAGGCCACATTTAGACTACGCAGTACAATTTTGGTGTCCTTACTATAGAATGGATATTAATTCGTTAGAAAATGTACCGAGAAGAATGACAAAAATGATACATGACGTCCGGAACCTGTCATATGAAGACAGACTGAAAAGACTAAGTCTGCATTCGCTAGAGAGGCGTAGAGTAATGGGAGACTTAATTGAGGTGTTTAAGTGGATGATGGGTATTAATAAGGGAGATATCAGCAGGGTACTTAAAGTGAGCATACAGGATAGAACTAGAAATAATGTTTTCAAACTAGAAAAATTCCGTTTCAGTAAGGAAATAGGTAGAAATTGGTTTGGTAATACAGTAGTAGACGAATGGAATAAGCTACCTAGTAAAGTAGTTGCTGCCTCTTCCATTGAGAGTTTCAAGCATATGCTAGATAATCATATGACTAATAAGGGGTAGATATAGAAAAAAGAAAATCTTATAACCAATACTAATTCATAATTTTTCCTTTTCAGGTTACACTGTGATAGTCCCTATTCTCCTTTCACACTTTCCTGTAAAATGTCCACGCCAGTTTTTCTATACGGCGTGGTGTTCTTTCTGACTTTTTCCTGCCGGCTTCGGCTGGAGGGTTTGGAGGGCGGGGGAGAGCCTTCTTCTTTGCTATCCTTATCTCATTCTAGTAGTTCAGTTACTCTTCTAGGAGCTGCCTAGCATGGGCCAACCGGCATACTGCAGTTATCCTCTCTTCTTATGTTCTTATGTTACAAATTAAGATATGGGCTCAAGCCTCACTGTAGGTGAACATCTAGCATCTAGCGATCATAATCTCATAAGAATTTCCATGAATAAAAAGGCAGATTTTAACGGCCTAATGGACGCCCTGAGTACACTAGCTGAGCACATAGAAAGAATTAATGATGTAAACGAAATGTGGGCAGAATTTAAGCACGTATTCATGACCGCTCAAAACAAGTACGTGCCAATGAAATCTAGACCAGTGGTTCCCAACCTTTTTGGTCCTGTGGCCCCCCGAGAAAATTACGAGAAGCTCCATGGCCCCTATATAACTCAGATCGAATATTTATATATTTTTAATATTTGGTATTGTGCAGAAAATGGTAATTTCCCCAATATACTTAAGGCTAAACTAGCACAGTAAGGAATATTTCATACTTGATTTCTGTCAGGTTTTACCCAGACCAAATACCTTATAATATCTTATATTACCAATAAGGCCCATGGCCCCCCAGATAATGTCCCATGGCCCCCTTGGGGGCAATGGCTCCCAGGTTGGGAACCGCTGATCTAGACAAACCAAGGGTAGAAACAAACCAGCGTGGTTTAATGCCGATATTAGCAGAGCAGTTAAAGAAAGAAACCGTCTCCACACCTTGCTTAAAAGTCACACCAGTGAATTACTCACAGGGCAATATACCAGTAGTAGAAGAAAAGTTAAAAAAAAACTCATTATAACAACTAAACGACAATTTGAAATTGATATAGCAAAAACAAGTTCTACGGATCCTAAGCTGTTTTATGGATACATTAACAGCAATAAGAGACTCAAGGCGGGCGTTGGTCCACCTATCAGCGACGAGGGTGCTCTTATCTCGGATGATCAGGAAATTGCCTCTACTTTAAATAAGTTTTTCAGTTCAGTTTTCATAGTAGACGCCAATGACACCATCGAAGAGCATCAAATGTCAATCCATAATGCACTAAGTGATATGCATATTAGCAGTAATGAAGTGATAGATAAACTTATTAAAATGAACAGTAATAAGACTCCCGGCCCAGACAATTTCTACCCTAAAATACTAAAAAATGTGATGGATGTAATATGCAGTCTTCTAACAACTATCTTTAACAAGTCCCTACAACAAGGAAAGGTTCCAGCAGACTGGAGACTGGCCAACGTGACCCCTATATATAAAAAGGGCAGTAGAGATTAACCAGGTAATTATAGACCAATTAGCCTAACCTCTGTCTTGGGAAAGATCCTTGAATCATTAATTAGAGATAGGATAGTTGAGTTCCTAGAAACTAATAACGTAATTAGGAACAGTCAGCATGGCTTTAGAACGCGGAGGTCATGCGTGACAAATTTAATTGAGTTTTAAGATACACTTTTTAAAATGAATGATTGTACCAGGTCACTTTGTAGTGTCACAAATTTAGTATTCATGTATGTGTTTAGAGGTACCGTAATTTCTAAGTTAGATAGGGTGTAATCTGAATACTAGTCTATAAATTCCTGTCCTAAGTAGTAATTCATATGTTAATGATTGATGTAGGGTTAACTTTATTTTTATATGTATACATCTCTGTATCTACGCATGGGTGATGTAATTGTGAGTGTTGAGCTATGGGAATTCCTCCGTCTGGTAGAGTAATGAATCACAGATATGTGCGGCCTTTCCCCTAGTTTGTGCGTCGCTGTAGGGCGCCTAGTTTAAACCTTAAACAGAATAATAATGGGTATGCAATTCTTTCCGTAACCTAGTTGTGTAATGCTTACTAATGAAGCTGCTAGAACCCAAATATGTAAGACTGATAGTCGAAAGAGGCCAAAATAATGTCATTTGTGAGGATCTAATAGTCCCTCTTGCCTTAGCCGTCACTAGATGGCATAAGCTACCCCAAACTCAAGGCAGGATAGTGGTAAATTCAGTATTTAAATTAAGTAAGGATTGAATCCCAGATTTTCCCCAATTCAATCAAAAGTCCTAACGTCATGTGTACACTACTATATAAATAGTGAAGAGAATTAAAACCCACCATATCGCAAAAACACAATCTCATTTGATCTAGCAGTGGCGTCCCTTGGTGCCCGACGATGCTACACTCGCTGCTCACTGCTCAGACATCGTGTATAACAGACGTTGGTTCAGTCCACAGACACCGTGACGTCGGAGTGTGCACAAGGCCATCTCGTGGTATTGCCCATAGACTCGTCTTACATTACACACTTACACTACCCATGAATTATTTTATAAACTGAATGTAGTAGAAATGGTATTATCGATCTATCAGGTGAACTTTTTTTTTGTAGATAAGGAATAGAAATTTGAAAAGTGATGTGATCATGTAACGGAAAGGCGAAATTCAAACGCATTAACCGTTTTCTTTCTCTTATATTAATATGTTAGAAAATTAGGAGCGTGGAAGGGAACTTAGTGGTTGTGAGCAAAAATGTGATTTTTGAGTTGTTCCTCGAGGCTAGACAAGCCCGAGTGATTATGTATTTTTGGTGATTATGCATTAATGATGATTATGAATTGTTAATAATTATGAATTGATAGTGAGTGTGAATTATAGTGAATTGCATTATGAGATTATACTACACGGACGAAATAGAACACGAGTGATTACTTATTTATTTATTTATTGTTTGGTTCGAGGCTATGCCAGCCCGGAAAGACAATCCAAGCTCATAAATGTCCCAATCTTGAGGGTATTGTCGAGCCCAAGAATAACCGACAATAAAGAGTGAGGTACGATGACCTCAGAAATTGCTTGAATGTTCAAAATTGTTTTGGCTGGTGACAATGTTGTATGAATGATCGCCCAAACCATGGTTTTAATGTACAACCCTTTTTCATATGACTAAAGGTCATGTAATTAAAAATGTCTGTTGAAACCCAGTATAGAATTATTAAAGTAGAGTAAAGTATGTCATTTTATACCCAATCAAGGGAATTATGTCCTCTCATGCCTAACTCACTCCCCTTCCAATTCAAGATTCCTCCGCTTTGGGAACGACGACCACACGTGGTACTGACTTAATCTCGACTCGGCCAAAAACTACCAACGCTACCAAAACTGTCTTAAACAATTAACCTTTATCATACCAAGTCAAAACACCACCCCTCCCCCTTTTGTTTTACTGAAGTGAATTTTCTATCAATCACGGAGGGGAGACTAAGT
This sequence comes from Coenobita brevimanus, assembly GCF_032717465.1. Classification (NCBI taxonomy): domain Eukaryota; kingdom Metazoa; phylum Arthropoda; class Malacostraca; order Decapoda; family Coenobitidae; genus Coenobita; species Coenobita brevimanus. Next base: position 3,209,117 of record NC_137066.1, read on the forward strand.
CGAGTACCATTTGTATTATCAATGGGTAAGTTGAAGAGAACCAACAACCGGTGGGAGATTAAATAACTGGCGTCACACTGATGAACAATAGTGGTGGGATTGTAAATCCTGTCATTACACTGGTGGCAATAGCGGTGGGATATTCATCGTTCCCCAATTAGTGGCGTTGGTGAGAAAGTGAAGCGAAGTGAATAGAAAAGACAGTGAGAATGTTAAGGCTAGCATTGGTTGGTCATTCCCAAATACCTCCGCAACTCTATGTTCAGAACATCCTGGTAGTATGGAGGTTATAATAGTGTACTAGTTGGTATTACCCCTGGGGAGGGGGAAAGAATACTTCCCCAGTATCCGTGCTTGTCGTAAGAGGCGACTAAAGGGGGCCTTTTTGTCTCCAGTCTGTCTCCTTACTGTCCTCTTCTGCTCTTCTGTCCTACCTGTCATCTTGATATTTCCATGTTTCCTAAGCTTGGTGCTAATTCTTCACTTTTCCTTCCTTCCTTCCAGCTTAGAATGTTAAGGATTAGGTAATTATATGTTCTCTAGACAATTATTACCCATTCAGAGACAAACACACAACACATCATACACTGTCTTGGGCAATACTTCACCGACTTTGGGACGCACGAGGTATCATCCTGGACAACGGAGGAGAGTTCATGAGTGGAGAGTTCAAGAAATTCTGCCGGAGGAACCAGGTGGACTGGTTCTACGTCACCCCTTGAAATTCCACCACTGAAAGGATGCATAGGACTATGAAAAGTATCTTAGCATCCCTCTGCAATGGACACCCCTTGCGTTGGCCTCAGCTGCTCCAGTCGTGCCAAACCGTCATAAATCAAGCGGTGCACTCTAGCATGGGACAACAGCCCTATTATGCCTTCTTCTCACGCCATCCCCTCGCCTCATTGGTACCTTATTGCCTTCCGTGGACGCAGAGGAGGACGACCTAGCGATAGCACACACGCTCATCAACAGTACCCACCAGAAAAAGACCAGGCGATACCGGGAGGTGGCCAACAGGCGGAGGAGAGCGCAGAAGGTTGGAGTCAATAGCTTGGTGTGGGCGAAAAAAGAGACCATACAGCCGGGTACCTGTAGGAAACTGAATGCCAAATGGGACGGCCTGTATAAAGTGATCGAAGTGCTGCTAGATGGAAGTGTTTATATCATTGAAAATGTATTTACTGGCAAAAGAATACAAAGGGCTGCTGAAAAGGTAAAACCATATTACGGTACCAAGGAATGGCTCTTAGAACCGTTGCAACAGGAGCTCGCCCCGGAGCCCGAAGATGAGCGATTACCACCGCGAGTGAGGAATGCCCCTCGGAGGCTCATGGAGGAGTGTTAACTAGAAAAGTATAGATAAGTGCATGAGACGAATGTTGTGAAACATAACTGCTTAAAGTTATGTTCTGGGTGGACTCATCCCCAAGGAGAGGGTGTAAAAAGAAAAAAGAAAGAGAAGAGTTCCTGTTGGAACCAGGAAGTGCCTTACTTCGAGGGGATTGATCAATCCCCTCACCTTACAGTTAGCACGGTTTGTGAGGTAGTGGAGTCTTCAGGACAGAATGAGTGCTCACCTTTGTGGGCGGAATGCTGGAAACAAATAACAGAGTGAATGCGAATGCGAATGGAAGAGTGGAAGGAAGCGCCTCCCGTGGTGATCTCACTCTCGAGAGACCCTGTCAAGCTCAGGTGAGCGACAAGCTATCCTCCAAAACCTGAGGCTGACTGGGGCATAAATTCCCTCATAACATCACGTGTAAGGAGTGATCATACCTCCTCATGAAGTGCGTAAGCGACCTTCCGAGGTACGTATCAGGTGTTTAATGTGGACCGACAGGTGCCACCGATTGTGGGGAAAGATATTCCAATTCAAAGTATTCATAGCAGTTATAGGAGTAACAACATTCCATCCATGCACATGTCATAGATGATTGACTTGGGTAAAATTTGTCTTCCGAACGTGGGAGCCGTGTAGTGCCACAAATTTAGTATTCATGTATGTGTTTAGAGGTACTGTAATTTCTAAGTTAGATAGGGTGTAATCTGAATACTAGTCTATAAATTCCTGTCCTAAGTAGTAATTCATTTGTTAATGATTGATGTAGGGTTAACTTTACTTTTATATGTATACATCTCTGTATCTATGCATTGGTGATGTAATTGTGAGTGTTGAGCTATGAGAATTCCTCCGTCTGGTAAAGTAATGAATCACAGATGTGTGCAGCTTTTCCCCTAGTTTGTGCGTCGCTGTAGGGCGCCTAGTTTAAACCTTAAACAGAATAATAATGGGTATGCAATTCTTTCCGTATCCTAGTTGTGTAATGCTTACTAATGAAGCTGCTAGAACCCAAATATGTAAGATTGATAGTCGAAAGAGGCCAAAATAATGTCATTTGTGAGGATCTAATAGTCCCGCTTGCCTTAGCCGTCACTAGATGGCATAAGCTGTCCCAAACTCAAGGCAGGATAGTGGTAAATTCAGTATTTAAATTAAGTAAGGATTGAATCCCAAATTTTCCCCAATTCAATCAAAAGTCCTAACGTCCTGTATACACTATTATATAAATAGTGAAAAGAATTAAAACCCACCATATCGCAAAAACACAATCTTATTTGATCTAGCAGTGGCGTCCCTTGGTGCCCGACGATGCTACACTCGCTGCTCACTGCTCAGACATCGTGTATAACAGACGTTGGTTCAGTCCACAGACACCGTGACGTCGGAGTGTGCACGAGGCCATCTCGTGGTATTGCCCATAGACTCGTCTTACATACACACTTACACTACCCATGAATTATTTTATAAACTAAATGTAGTAGAAATGGTATTATCGATCTATCAGGTGAACTTTTTTTTTTGTAGATAAGGAATAGAAATTTGAAAAGTGATGTGATCATGTAACGGAAAGGCGAGATTCAAACTCATTAACCGTTTCTTTCTCTTATATTAATATGTTAGAAAATTAGGAGCGTGGAAGGGAACTTAGTGGTTGTGAGCAAAAATGTGATTTTTGAGTTGTTCCTCGAAGCTAGAAAAGCCCGAGTGATTATGTATTTTTGATTATGCATTAATGATGATTATGAATTGTTAATAATTATGAATTGATAGTGAGTGTGAATTATAGTGAATTGCATGATGAGATTATACTACACGGACGAAATAGAACACGAGTGATTACTTATTTATTTATTGTTTGGTTCGAGGCTATGCCAGCCCGGAAAGACAATCCAAGCTCATAAATGTCCCAATCTTGAGGGTATTGTCGAGCCCAAGAATAACCGACAATAAAGAGTGAGGTACGATGACCTCAGAAATTGCTTGAATGTTCAAAATTGTTTTGGCTGGTGACAATGTTGTATGAATGATCGCCCAAACCATGGTTTTAATGTACAACCCTTTTTCATATGACTAAAGGTCATGTAATTAAAAATGTCTGTTGAAACCCAGTATAGAATTATTAAAGTAGAGTAAAGTATGTCATTTTATACCCAATCAAGGGAATTATGTCCTCTCATGCCTAACTCACTCCCCTTCCAATTCAAGATTCCTCCGCTTTGGGAACGACGACCACACGTGGTACTGACTTAATCTCGACTCGGCCAAAAACTACCAACGCTACCAAAACTGTCTTAAACAATTAACCTTTATCATACCAAGTCAAAACACCACCCCTCCCCCTTTTGTTTTACTGAAGTGAATTTTCTATCAATCACGGAGGGGAGACTAAGTCGAGTACCATTTGTATTATCAATGGGTAAGTTGAAGAGAACCAACAACCGGTGGGAGATTAAATAACTGGCGTCACACTGATGAACAATAGTGGTGGGATTGTAAATCCTGTCATTACACTGGTGGCAATAGCGGTGGGATATTCATCGTTCCCCAATTAGTGGCGTTGGTGAGAAAGTGAAGCGAAGTGAATAGAAAAGACAGTGAGAATGTTAAGGCTAGCATTGGTTGGTCATTCCCAAATACCTCCGCAACTCTATGTTCAGAACATCCTGGTAGTATGGAGGTTATAATAGTGTACTAGTTGGTATTACCCCTGGGGAGGGGGGGAAAGAATACTTCCCCAGTATCCGTGCTTGTCGTAAGAGGCGACTAAAGGGGGCCTTTTTGTCTCCAGTCTGTCTCCTTACTGTCCTCTTCTGCTCTTCTGTCCTACCTGTCATCTTGATATTTCCATGTTTCCTAAGCTTGGTGCTAATTCTTCACTTTTCCTTCCTTCCTTCCAGCTTAGAATGTTAAGGATTAGGTAATTATATGTTCTCTAGACAATTATTACCCATTCAGAGACAAACACACAACACATCATACACTGTCTTGGGCAATACTTCACCGACTTTGGGACGCACGAGGTATCATCCTGGACAACGGAGGAGAGTTCATGAGTGGAGAGTTCAAGAAATTCTGCCGGAGGAACCAGGTGGACTGGTTCTACGTCACCCCTTGAAATTCCACCACTGAAAGGATGCATAGGACTATGAAAAGTATCTTAGCATCCCTCTGCAATGGACACCCCTTGCGTTGGCCTCAGCTGCTCCAGTCGTGCCAAACCGTCATAAATCAAGCGGTGCACTCTAGCATGGGACAACAGCCCTATTATGCCTTCTTCTCACGACATCCCTCTCGCCTCATTGGTACCTTATTGCCTTCCGTGGACGCAGAGGAGGACGACCTAGCGATAGCACACACGCTCATCAACAGTACCCACCAGAAAAAGACCAGGCGATACCGGGAGGTGGCCAACAGGCGGAGGAGAGCGCAGAAGGTTGGAGTCAATAGCTTGGTGTGGGCGAAAAAGAGACCATACAGCCGGGTACCTGTAGGAAACTGAATGCCAAATGGGACGGCCTGTATAAAGTGATCGAAGTGCTGCTAGATGGAAGTGTTTATATCATTGAAAATGTATTTACTGGCAAAAGAATACAAAGGGCTGCTGAAAAGGTAAAACCATATTACGGTACCAAGGAATGGCTCTTAGAACCGTTGCGACAGGAGCTCGCCCCGGAGCCCGAAGATGAGCGATTACCACCGCGAGTGAGGAATGCCCCTCGGAGGCTCATGGAGGAGTGTTAACTAGAAAAGTATAGATAAGTGCATGAGACGAATGTTGTGAAACATAACTGCTTAAAGTTATGTTCTGGGTGGACTCATCCCCAAGGAGAGGGTGTAAAAAGAAAAAAAGAAAGAGAAGAGTTCCTGTTGGAACCAGGAAGTGCCTTACTTCGAGGGGATTGATCAATCCCCTCACCTTACAGTTAGCACGGTTTGTGAGGTAGTGGAGTCTTCAGGACAGAATGAGTGCTCACCTTTGTGGGCGGAATGCTGGAAACAAATAACAGAGTGAATGCGAATGCGAATGGAAGAGTGGAAGGAAGCGCCTCCCGTGGTGATCTCACTCTCGAGAGACCCTGTCAAGCTCAGGTGAGCGACAAGCTATCCTCCAAAACCTGAGGCTGACTGGGGCATAAATTCCCTCATAACATCACGTGTAAGGAGTGATCATACCTCCTCATGAAGTGCGTAAGCGACCTTCCGAGGTACGTATCAGGTGTTTAATGTGGACCGACAGGTGCCACCGATTGTGGGGAAAGATATTCCAATTCAAAGTATTCATAGCAGTTATAGGAGTAACAACATTCCATCCATGCACATGTCATAGATGATTGACTTGGGTAAAATTTGTCTTCCGAACGTGGGAGCCGTGTAGTGCCACAAATTTAGTATTCATGTATGTGTTTAGAGGTACTGTAATTTCTAAGTTAGATAGGGTGTAATCTGAATACTAGTCTATAAATTCCTGTCCTAAGTAGTAATTCATTTGTTAATGATTGATGTAGGGTTAACTTTACTTTTATATGTATACATCTCTGTATCTATGCATTGGTGATGTAATTGTGAGTGTTGAGCTATGAGAATTCCTCCGTCTGGTAAAGTAATGAATCACAGATGTGTGCAGCTTTTCCCCTAGTTTGTGCGTCGCTGTAGGGCGCCTAGTTTAAACCTTAAACAGAATAATAATGGGTATGCAATTCTTTCCGTATCCTAGTTGTGTAATGCTTACTAATGAAGCTGCTAGAACCCAAATATGTAAGATTGATAGTCGAAAGAGGCCAAAATAATGTCATTTGTGAGGATCTAATAGTCCCGCTTGCCTTAGCCGTCACTAGATGGCATAAGCTGTCCCAAACTCAAGGCAGGATAGTGGTAAATTCAGTATTTAAATTAAGTAAGGATTGAATCCCAAATTTTCCCCAATTCAATCAAAAGTCCTAACGTCCTGTATACACTATTATATAAATAGTGAAAAGAATTAAAACCCACCATATCGCAAAAACACAATCTTATTTGATCTAGCAGTGGCGTCCCTTGGTGCCCGTCGATGCTACACTCGCTGCTCACTGCTCAGACATCGTGTATAACAGACGTTGGTTCAGTCCACAGACACCGTGACGTCGGAGTGTGCACGAGGCCATCTCGTGGTATTGCCCATAGACTCGTCTTACATACACACTTACACTACCCATGAATTATTTTATAAACTAAATGTAGTAGAAATGGTATTATCGATCTATCAGGTGAACTTTTTTTTTGTAGATAAGGAATAGAAATTTGAAAAGTGATGTGATCATGTAACGGAAAGGCGAGATTCAAACTCATTAACCGTTTCTTTCTCTTATATTAATATGTTAGAAAATTAGGAGCGTGGAAGGGAACTTAGTGGTTGTGAGCAAAAATGTGATTTTTGAGTTGTTCCTCGAAGCTAGAAAAGCCCGAGTGATTATGTATTTTTGATTATGCATTAATGATGATTATGAATTGTTAATAATTATGAATTGATAGTGAGTGTGAATTATAGTGAATTGCATGATGAGATTATACTACACGGACGAAATAGAACACGAGTGATTACTTATTTATTTATTGTTTGGTTCGAGGCTATGCCAGCCCGGAAAGACAATCCAAGCTCATAAATGTCCCAATCTTGAGGGTATTGTCGAGCCCAAGAATAACCGACAATAAAGAGTGAGGTACGATGACCTCAGAAATTGCTTGAATGTTCAAAATTGTTTTGGCTGGTGACAATGTTGTATGAATGATCGCCCAAACCATGGTTTTAATGTACAACCCTTTTTCATATGACTAAAGGTCATGTAATTAAAAATGTCTGTTGAAACCCAGTATAGAATTATTAAAGTAAAGTATGTCATTTTATACCCAATCAAGGGAATTATGTCCTCTCATGCCTAACTCACTCCCCTTCCAATTCAAGATTCCTCCGCTTTGGGAACGACGACCACACGTGGCACTGACTTAATCTCGACTCGGGCAAAAACTACCAACGCTACCAAAACTGTCTTAAACAATTAACCTTTATCATACCAAGTCAAAACACCACCCCTCCCCCGTTTGTTTTACTGAAGTGAATTTTCTATCAATCACGGAGGGGAGACTAAGTCGAGTACCATTTGTATTATCAATGGGTAAGTTGAAGAGAACCAACAACCGGTGGGAGATTAAATAACTGGCGTCACACTGATGAACAATAGTGGTGGGATTGTAAATCCTGTCATTACACTGGTGGCAATAGCGGTGGGATATTCATCGTTCCCCAATTAGTGGCGTTGGTGAGAAAGTGAAGCGAAGTGAATAGAAAAGACAGTGAGAATGTTAAGGCTAGCATTGGTTGGTCATTCCCAAATACCTCCGCAACTCTATGTTCAGAACATCCTGGTAGTATGGAGGTTCTAATAGTGTACTAGTTGGTATTACCCCTGGGGAGGGGGGGAAAGAATACTTCCCCAGTATCCGTGCTTGTCGTAAGAGGCGACTAAAGGGGGCCTTTTTGTCTACAGTCTGTCTCCTTACTGTCCTCTTCTGCTCTTCTGTCCTACCTGTCATCTTGATATTTCCATGTTTCCTAAGCTTGGTGCTAATTCTTCACTTTTCCTTCCTTCCTTCCAGCTTAGAATGTTAAGGATTAGGTAATTATATGTTCTCTAGACAATTATTACCCATTCAGAGACAAACACACAACACATCATACACTGTCTTGGGCAATACTTCACCGACTTTGGGACGCACGAGGTATCATCCTGGACAACGGAGGAGAGTTCATGAGTGGAGAGTTCAAGAAATTCTGCCGGAGGAACCAAGTGGACTGGTTCTACGTCACCCCTTGAAATTCCACCACTGAAAGGATGCATAGGACTATGAAAAGTATCTTAGCATCCCTCTGCAATGGACACCCCTTGCGTTGGCCTCAGCTGCTCCAGTCGTGCCAAACCGTCATAAATCAAGCGGTGCACTCTAGCATGGGACAACAGCCCTATTATGCCTTCTTCTCACGCCATCCCCCTCGCCTCATTGGTACCTTATTGCCTTCCGTGGACGCAGAGGAGGACGACCTAGCGATAGCACACACGCTCATCAACAGTACCCACCAGAAAAAGACCAGGCGATACCGGGAGGTGGCCAACAGGCGGAGGAGAGCGCAGAAGGTTGGAGTCAATAGCTTGGTGTGGGCGAAAAAAGAGACCATACAGCCGGGTACCTGTAGGAAACTGAATGCCAAATGGGACGGCCTGTATAAAGTGATCGAAGTGCTGCTAGATGGAAGTGTTTATATCATTGAAAATGTATTTACTGGCAAAAGAATACAAAGGGCTGCTGAAAAGGTAAAACCATATTACGGTACCAAGGAATGGCTCTTAGAACCGTTGCAACAGGAGCTCGCCCCGGAGCCCGAAGATGAGCGATTACCACCGTGAGTGAGGAATGCCCCTCGGAGGCTCATGGAGGAGTGTTAACTAGAAAAGTATAGATAAGTGCATGAGACGAATGTTGTGAAACATAACTGCTTAAAGTTATGTTCTGGGTGGACTCATCCCCGAGGAGAGGGTGTAAAAAGAAAAAAAGAAAGAGAAGAGTTCCTGTTGGAACCAGGAAGTGCCTTACTTCGAGGGGATTGATCAATCCCCTCACCTTACAGTTAGCACGGTTTGTGAGGTAGTGGAGTCTTCAGGACAGAATGAGTGCTCACCTTTGTGGGCGGAATGCTGAAAACAAATAACAGAGTGAATGCGAATGCGAATGGAAGAGTGGAAGGAAGCGCCTCCCGTGGTGATCTCACTCTCGAGAGACCCTGTCAAGCTCAGGTGAGCGACAAGCTATCCTCCAAAACCTGAGGCTGACTGGGGCATAAATTCCCTCATAACATCACCTGTAAGGAGTGATCATACCTCCTCATGAAGTGCGTAAGCGACCTTCCGAGGTACGTATCAGGTGTTTAATGTGGACCGACAGGTGCCACCGATTGTGGGGAAAGATATTCCAATTCAAAGTGTTCATAGCAGTTATAGGAGTAACAACATTCCATCCATGCACATGTCATAGATGACTGACTTGGGTAAAACTTGTCTTCCGAACGTGGGAGCCGTGTAGTGCCACAAATTTAGTATTCATGTATGTGTTTAGAGGTACTGTAATTTCTAAGATAGGGTGTAATCAGAATACTAGTCTATAAATTCCTGTCCTAAGTAGTAATTCATTTGTTAATGATTGATGTAGGGTTAACTTTACTTTTATATGTATACATCTCTGTATCTATGCATTGGTGATGTAATTGTGAGTGTTGAGCTATGAGAATTCCTCCGTCTGGTAAAGTAATGAATCACAGATGTGTGCAGCCTTTCCCCTAGTTTGTGCGTCGCTGTAGGGCGCCTAGTTTAAACCTTAAACAGAATAATAATGGGTATGCAATTCTTTCCGTATCCTAGTTGTGTAATGCTTACTAATGAAGCTGCTAGAACCCAAATATGTAAGATTGATAGTCGAAAGAGGCCAAAATAATGTCATTTGTGAGGATCTAATAGTCCCGCTTGCCTTAGCCGTCACTAGATGGCATAAGCTGTCCCAAACTCAAGGCAGGATAGTGGTAAATTCAGTATTTAAATTAAGTAAGGATTGAATCCCAAATTTTCCCCAATTCAATCAAAAGTCCTAACGTCCTGTATACACTATTATATAAATAGTGAAAAGAATTAAAACCCACCATATCGCAAAAACACAGTCTTATTTGATCTAGCAGTGGCGTCCCTTGGTGCCCGTCGATGCTACACTCGCTGCTCACTGCTCAGACATCGTGTATAACAGACGTTGGTTCAGTCCACAGACACCGTGACGTCGGAGTGTGCACGAGGCCATCTCGTGGTATTGCCCATAGACTCGTCTTACATACACACTTACACTACCCATGAATTATTTTATAAACTAAATGTAGTAGAAATGGTATTATCGATCTATCAGGTGAACTTTTTTTTTGTAGATAAGGAATAGAAATTTGAAAAGTGATGTGATCATGTAACGGAAAGGCGAGATTCAAACTCATTAACCGTTTCTTTCTCTTATATTAATATGTTAGAAAATTAGGAGCGTGGAAGGGAACTTAGTGGTTGTGAGCAAAAATGTGATTTTTGAGTTGTTCCTCGAAGCTAGAAAAGCCCGAGTGATTATGTATTTTTGGTGATTATGCATTAATGATGATTATGAATTGTTAATAATTATGAATTGATAGTGTGTGAATTATAGTGAATTGCATGATGAGATTATACTACACGGACGAGTGATTATTTATTTTTTTTTTTTTTGGTTCGAGGCTATGACAGCCCGAAAAGACAACCCAAGCTCATAAATGTCCCAATCTTGAGGGTATTGTCGAGCCCAAGAAAAACCGACAATAAAGAGTGAGGTATGATGACCTCAGAAATCGCTTGAATGTTCCAAATTGTTTTGGCTGGTGACAATGTTGTATGAATGATCGCCCAAACCATGGTTTTACTGTACAACCCTTTTTCATATGACTAAAGGTCATGTAATTAAAAATGTCTGTTGAAACCCAGTATAGAATTATTAAAGTAGAGTAAAGTATGTCATTTTATACCCAGTCAAGGGAATTATGTCCTCTCATGCCTAACTCACTCCCCTTCCAATTCAAGATTCCTCCGCTTTGGGAACGACGACCACACGTGGTACTGACTTAATCTCGACTCGGCCAAAAACTACCAACGCTACCAAAACTGTCTTAAACAATTAACCTTTATCATACCAAGTCAAAACACCACCCCTCCCCCTTTTGTTTTACTGAAGTGAATTTTCTATCAATCACGGAGGGGAGACTAAGTCGAGTACCATTTGTATTATCAATGGGTAAGTTGAAGAGAACCAACAACCGGTGAGAGATTGAATAACTGGCGTCACACTGATGAACAATAGTGGTGGGATTATAAATCCTGTCATTACACTGGTGGCAATAGCGGTGGGATATTCATAGTTTCCCAATTAGTGGTGTTGGTGAGAAAGTGAAGCGAAGTGAATAGAAAAGACAGTGAGAATGTTAAGGCTAGCATTGGTTGGTCATTCCCAAATACCTCCGCAACTCTATGTTCAGAACATCCTGGTAGTATGGAGGTTCTAATAGTGTACTAGTTGGTATTACCCCTGGGGAGGGGGGGAAAGAATACTTCCCCAGTATCCGTGCTTGTCGTAAGAGGTGACTAAAGGGGGCCTTTTTGTCTACAGTCTGTCTCCTTACTGTCCTCTTCTGCTCTTCTGTCCTACCTGTCATCTTGATATTTCCATGTTTCCTAAGCTTGGTGCTAATTCTTCACTTTTCCTTCCTTCCTTCCAGCTTAGAATGTTAAGGATTAGGTAATTATATGTTCTCTAGACAATTATTACCCATTCAGAGACAAACACACAACACATCATACACTGTCTTGGGCAATACTTCACCGACTTTGGGACGCACGAGGTATCATCCTGGACAACGGAGGAGAGTTCATGAGTGGAGAGTTCAAGAAATTCTGCCGGAGGAACCAGGTGGACTGGTTCTACGTCACCCCTTGAAATTCCACCACTGAAAGGATGCATAGGACTATGAAAAGTATCTTAGCATCCCTCTGCAATGGACACCCCTTGCGTTGGCCTCAGCTGCTCCAGTCGTGCCAAACCGTCATAAATCAAGCGGTGCACTCTAGCATGGGACAACAGCCCTATTATGCCTTCTTCTCACGCCATCCCCCTCGCCTCATTGGTACCTTATTGCCTTCCGTGGACGCAGAGGAGGACGACCTAGCGATAGCACACACGCTCATCAACAGTACCCACCAGAAAAAGACCAGGCGATACCGGGAGGTGGCCAACAGGCGGAGGAGAGCGCAGAAGGTTGGAGTCAATAGCTTGGTGTGGGCGAAAAAAGAGACCATACAGCCGGGTACCTGTAGGAAACTGAATGCCAAATGGGACGGCCTGTATAAAGTGATCGAAGTGCTGCTAGATGGAAGTGTTTATATCATTGAAAATGTATTTACTGGCAAAAGAATACAAAGGGCTGCTGAAAAGGTAAAACCATATTACGGTACCAAGGAATGGCTCTTAGAACCGTTGCAACAGGAGCTCGCCCCGGAGCCGGAAGATGAGCGATTACCACCGCGAGTGAGGAATGCCCCTCGGAGGCTCATGGAGGAGTGTTAACTAGAAAAGTATAGATAAGTGCATGAGACGAATGTTGTGAAACATAACTGCTTAAAGTTATGTTCTGGGTGGACTCATCCCCGAGGAGAGGGTGTAAAAAGAAAAAAAGAAAGAGAAGAGTTCCTGTTGGAACCAGGAAGTGCCTTACTTCGAGGGGATTGATGAATCCCCTCACCTTACAGTTAGCACGGTTTGTGAGGTAGTTTAGTCTTCAGGACAGAATGAGTGCTCACCTTTGCGGGCGGAATGCTGGAAACAAAAGAACAGAGTGAATGCGAATGCGAATGGAAGAGTGGAAGGAAGCGCCTCCCGTTGTGATCTCACTCTCGAGAGACCCTGTCAAGCTCAGGTGAGCAACAAGCTATCCTCCAAAACCTGAGGCTGACTGGGGCATAAATTCCCTCATAACATCATGTGTAAGGAGTGATCATACCTCCTCATGAAGTGCGTAAGCGACCTTCCGAGGTACGTATCAGGTGTTTAATGTGGACCGACAGGTGCCACCGATTGTGGGGAAAGATATTCCAATTCAAAGTGTTCATAGCAGTTATAGGAGTAACAACATTCCATCCATGCACATGTCATAGATGATTGACTTGGGTAAAATTTGTCTTCCGATCGTGGGAGCCGTGTAGTGCCACAAATTTAGTATTCATGTATGTGTTTAGAGGTACTGTAATTTCTAAGTTAGATAGGGTGTAATCTGAATACTAGTCTATAAATTCCTGTCCTAAGTAGTAATTCATTTGTTAATGATTGATGTAGGGTTAACTTTACTTTTATATGTATACATCTCTGTATCTATGCATTGGTGATGTAATTGTGAGTGTTGAGCTATGGGAATTCCTCCGTCTGGTAAAGTAATGAATCACAGATGTGTGCGGCCTTTCCCCTAGTTTGTGCGTTGCTGTAGGGCGCCTAGTTTAAACCTTAAACAGAATAATAATGGGTATGCAATTTTTTCCGTATCCTAGTTGTGTAATGCTTACTAATGAAGCTGCTAGAACCCAAATATGTAAGATTGATAGTCGAAAGAGGCCAAAATAATGTCATTTGTGAGGATCTAATAGTCCCGCTTGCCTTAGCCGTCACTAGATGGCATAAGCTGTCCCAAACTCAAGGCAGGATAGTGGTAAATTCAGTATTTAAATTAAGTAAGGATTGAATCCCAAATTTTCCCCAATTCAATCAAAAGTCCTAACGTCCTGTATACACTATTATATAAATAGTGAAAAGAATTAAAACCCACCATATCGCAAAAACACAATCTTATTTGATCTAGCAGTGGCGTCCCTTGGTGCCCGTCGATGCTACACTCGCTGCTCACTGCTCAGACATCGTGTATAACAGACGTTGGTTCAGTCCACAGACACCGTGACGTCGGAGTGTGCACGAGGCCATCTCGTGGTATTGCCCATAGACTCGTCTTACATACACACTTACACTACCCATGAATTATTTTATAAACTAAATGTAGTAGAAATGGTATTATCGATCTATCAGGTGAACTTTTTTTTTGTAGATAAGGAATAGAAATTTGAAAAGTGATGTGATCATGTAACGGAAAGGCGAGATTCAAACTCATTAACCGTTTCTTTCTCTTATATTAATATGTTAGAAAATTAGGAGCGTGGAAGGGAACTTAGTGGTTGTGAGCAAAAATGTGATTTTTGAGTTGTTCCTCGAAGCTAGAAAAGCCCGAGTGATTATGTATTTTTGGTGATTATGCATTAATGATGATTATGAATTGTTAATAATTATGAATTGATAGTGAGTGTGAATTATAGTGAATTGCATGATGAGATTATACTACACGGACGAGTGATTATTTATTTTTTTTTTTTTTTGGTTCGAGGCTATGACAGCCCGAAAAGACAACCCAAGCTCATAAATGTCCCAATCTTGAGGGTATTGTCGAGCCCAAGAAAAACCGACAATAAAGAGTGAGGTATGATGACCTCAGAAATCGCTTGAATGTTCCAAATTGTTTTGGCTGGTGACAATGTTGTATGAATGATCGCCCAAACCATGGTTTTACTGTACAACCCTTTTTCATATGACTAAAGGTCATGTAATTAAAAATGTCTGTTGAAACCCAGTATAGAATTATTAAAGTAGAGTAAAGTATGTCATTTTATACCCAGTCAAGGGAATTATGTCCTCTCATGCCTAACTCACTCCCCT